>NC_140991.1:213356933-213361933 GCF_052327205.1 Somniosus microcephalus | reverse complement strand
TGTACTTCAGTACTTTCCAGTTTCTTGCCATTAAGATAATAACTTGCTCTACGATTTTTCCTGCCAAAGTGCATAACCTCACACTTTCCAGTATTGTATTCCATCTGCCAAATCTCTGCCCACTTACTTAGCCTGTCGATGTCCCCTTGCAGGTTTTTTATGTCCTCCTCACTCACTACTTTCCCTCCCATCTTAGTATCATCTGCAAACTTTGATATGTTACACTCGGTCCCCTCCTCCAAATCGTTAATATAGATTGTAAAGAGTTGGGGACCCAGCACTGACCCCTGCGGAACACCACTAGTTACTGATTGCCAGTCTGAGAATGAACCATTTATTCCAACTCTCTGCCTTCTGTTAGATAGCCAATCCTCTATCCATGCCAGAATATTACCCCCAATCCCGTGATTTTTTATCTTAAGCAATAATCTTTTGTGTGGCACCTTGTCAAATGCCTTTTGGAAGTCTAAATACACTACGTCCACTGGTTCCCCTTTATCCACCCTATACGCTACTTCCTCAAAGAGCTCCAGCAAATTTGTCAAACATGACTTCCCCTTCATAAAACCATGCTGACTTTGTCCTATTAAATTATGATTATCCAAATGTCCTGTTACTGTCTCCTTAATAATGGACTCCAAAATTTTACCTACCACCGATGTTAGGCTAACCGGTCTATAGTTTCCAGCCTTCTGTCTACTGCCCTTTTTAAATAAGGGTGTTACATTAGCAGTTTTCCAGTCTGCCGGGACCTTTGCCGAGTCCAGGGAGTTTTGGAAAATTATTACCAATGCATCCACAATCCCTACCGCCACTTCTCTCAAGACCCTAGGATGTAAGCCATCAGGTCCAGGTGATTTATCCGCCTTGAGTCCCATTATTTTACCGAGTACCATTTCCTTAGTGATTTTGATCGTGTTTAGCTCCTCCCCCGCTTTAGCCCCCTGTTTGTCCAGTGTTGGGATATACTTAGTGGCCTAGAAATTCAGTCGCGCCACTTCTGGGGCGCTAAAGTCGGGCGGGCGCTAAAGTTAGCGCCCGCCGGAAAGTGTAGGCCACTTCGCCGAAATTCAGTAGATTTGGCCAAGGAGTTTGGGCGAGCGCTGAAACTGGCGTTGCACTCCTATCTTTAGGCGCTAAGACGGCGGTGCGGACTGATAACGCCGAGGCCGGGCGCAGCGCAGGTGCGGTCATGTTTTGATTGACAGCAGACACCCTGACACCGGCCAGCTCTTAAAGGGGGAAGGGTCGACTTTGTCTGCTGCCATGCCCTGGATAGTGGAGCCCTGCAGCTAGGCCTGAACACTGCTGGTGGACCCAAATAGCGCCTGAAGCCATGCAGAAGGCCCGTGAACGAGCGCAGCGCTTCTCAGAGCATGCTTTGAGGGTGCTGCTTAAGGCTTTTGAAAAGAGAAGAGAGATCTTGTGCCCGGACAGTGGCAAGAAGGCTCCCAGGAGCCAGTACAGGAGAGCCTGGAGGGAAATCGCCCACAGGGTGTCATCCACCAGCGATGTCCCCAGGACTGGTGACCAATGCCGCAAGAAGTACAACGACCTCACTCGGATGGTCAGGGTGAGTACCCTTTCCAGTGTCCTCCTCATCCTTGCATGTGCACCTCACATTATGGGCAAAGGGACCTCAAAGGCCTAATGGCCATCCCTCCTCCCGCAGCTATGGCACTGGCATGATCATCAATAGCACTTTCTGCACTTTACACACTGGCCAAGCTATTCGACCATGGGAGGCAGTGCACACAACAACAGGGCACCACACTGGCCATGCTATTCGACCATGGGAGGCAGTGCAGACAACAACAGGGCAACACACTGTACTTAGAGGCTGTCCTTTCTCTTGCAGGCCAAGCTGGCCAAGAATATGAAGAGCCGGAATGTCACCGGGGGAGGCCGTGGCCAGTTCCAGGAGCTCAGTGACCTGGAGGAGCGCGTGGCTCGACTCATGCGTGGCCGGGTGGTTGGCCCCGTTGCTATTGGAGAGGCCGACCCTGTGCTGGGCCCCAATGGTAAGGACATGACCATTTGGACCTCTCTCGTTCCCCTTGCGCTTCAGATCTACATCCTTTGCCACTGTCCGACCAATGCGCATAATGCCACCACTCATGCCTCCCTCGCTGACGCCCTGTCCTCACTCTAAAGCTACTCTTGTGCCTTCCTGCTTTCAGCTGGTGAGGAGGAGGTCCATGAAGCTGAGAGTGCCAGTCCCTCGGAAGAGGAGGACGATGAGGACCAAGAGGAAGGCGGCACATCGGGGGAACCCTCATCCGCACCAGGGGATGGCAATGGAGGGGACATGTCTTGCCTGGAGGAGAGCCAGGGGGAAGTGTTGCAGGGGGGTGCAGCTCCTGGGCCCAGTGGCATCCAGGCAGGCGGGAAGGGTCGGGCAGCACGGCTGCCTTCTCCCCAGAGGGGGGAAGTGTTGCAGGGAAGGGCAGGTGCTGGGCCCAGTGGCATCCAGGCACGCGGGAAGGGTCGGGTAGCTCGGCGGCCTTCTCCCCAGATGGAGAGTCCGCCCTCCAGTCCGGAGACGGTCCTCGCCCAGGAGGTGCGCCTCCTTGATGAAATGTCCGCGGCCTCCGAGCGGCGCCACAACGAGTTCATGGGGGTTGTGGGACAGTTGCCTCAGGCCATTGAGTCCCTGGCTCATAGTGTGGCCGCTTTCGGGGACTCACAGGCCAGGGGTGTCGAGCAACTCGCGGCAGCACAGGCCAGGGGTGTCGACCAACTCGCGGCAGCACAGGACGCGAGTCGCGAGTTCATGAGTGGTGCCGTGCAGACACTGGCTGATCTGATGCGGGCACAGAACAGGGCAGTTCGGGCACTCACTTCTGCCACACTCGCTGTGTCACGGAAGCATCGACAGGGCACCCGCCGCCCTGCTGCAGCACAGCGGTCTGGCCTCCACCAGATTGCTGCGCTTGCTGCAGTGCCAGCCCGGCCGAGTGCCAATGTCTCTGGCGACCAGCAAGCGCCTGGCATCAGCCAGCTTGCCCCCATTGCTGCAGCCGCCACTGCCACTCCCCCAGCCAAGGTGCGACGAGCTGCTGCAGAGACTGATGCTGCCCAGCCACAGCTGCAGCAGTCAGCAGCCGGACCCTCCAGGGCCGGACCTCGTCTAGGCCGACCCCCAAGGGCATCTGCCGTTACGCATTGCGGCCCTCAGGAGCCTTCCCCCAGCCTTCCGACACCCACAGGGCCCAGGTTGAGGCGGAGCAACAGGTCAAGCAGGGGCCGGAGAAGCCTGCACAAGGACTCGCCCTCTCGGCACACCAAATAGAGGGTGTCGGCAACTGTTTTTTTTATATGGGGGTGTTTGTGTTCTGGAGGGGGGGGGCTTATTTTGGAAAGGCCGAAGATGAAGGCCAATTGGATTGACAAGTTTTGTTATTCCTCCCCAGGTTGTGGGAGTGAGATATGTTTTTCACTGTTTTTTGGGGGTCTTGTCTGTTTTTCTGTTTCATGTGGGAAGGGCCCTGAGTTTGTTAAATAAAGCTTTTTATTTATTCAGCTTGTCCAGGTGTCATGTTTCAAGTGGTTGTTGCGTTAACCGGCTGAGGGCTTGCGGAGCGGCTGCATTCAGGTGCGTTCATTGCCACAAGCCATTCCCTGGCAGGGGGCCTAGAAGTGTCGTTCAATAAGCCGCCGGCGGACGGCCCTTGGACCTTGTGGCTCCCTTCTGGGCTGGTACTCCTCCTCCTCCTCCTCCTCCTCCTCCTCATGGTCCTCCTGCTCGTCCTCCTGAGGTGGTGGCCCAACGTGAGGTGGCAGTGCCTGAGTCCTGCGGATAGCCAGGTTGTGCAGCATGCAGCAAACGACGACGAACTGGGAGACTCTATCCGGTGAATACTGTAGAGATCCGCCGGATCGATCCAGGCAGCGGAACCGTTGCTTCAGGATGCCAATCGTTTGCTCTATGATGTTCCTTGTGGCTTGATGGCTTTCGTTGTATGCCTCCTCCGCAGAGGTCCTGGGCGCGCGGAGCGGGGTCATGAGCCATGTACACAAAGGGTAGCCCTTGTCCCCAATAAGCCATCCCCTTGGTGGAGGCTGTGCCTCGAACATGTCAGCCACAGTAGTCTGGCGCAGGATAAATGCATCGTGGCTGCTTCCTGGAAAGCGGGCATTGACAGCTAGGATGCGCTACCTGTGGTCACACACCAGCTGTACATTGAGGGAATGGTAGCCCTTCCGGTTGCGGTAATCCTCGGCATTGTCGATAGGTGCCCGCATAGCCACATGCGTGCAGTCAATGGCGCCCTGCACCATGGGGAAGTCGGCGATCCTCGCAAATCCGACTGCACGCTGCTCCTGCCTCTCTAGGGTCATGGGGAAGGAGATGAATTGGTGTCTCCTTGTGAAAAGGGCATCGGTGACCTGCCGGATGCAGCGATGCACGGCGAACTGGGAGATTTTCGCTATGTCCCCAGCAGCGGCTTGGAAGGAGCCGCTTGCATAAAAGTTCAGAGCCACCGTGACCTTCACTTCCACCGACAGAGACGTCCTGCACATCAGCTGTGGGTGCAGATCTCTGTGAAGCAGCTGGCAGATCTCTGCAACCACCTCCCTTCTGAAGCGCAGCCTCTTAACACAATGCGCGGCAGTCATGGTGAGATAGGACACCTGCTGCCGGTATTCCCTGAGTGGGTAAGGCCTACTTTGCCAACGCCTGATGGCCCCTCTGCATCTAGGCATGGCTGGCCCTCTCACACAGCGTCTGCGAGCCCTTCGCACATAATGCTGGAACTGAGGGTTGGAACCCCATGCAGCCCCCATAATAAACTTGCAAACAGTGAAATCACAAAGAGTCAAATTTCCAAGCTCTGGCCAGAAGCCAAAAATACCTCTCCTATGTTGTCCCAAATCAGTAAGGTCTGTTCCTTGGTCTCTGTCCAGAAATCCAAAGCACTAAAGTCATTGCAGCAAAATGGCTGGCCTTTATAGTTCAGTGTAAGTGCCCTTTAATTAGCGCTCCCCGAGGCCCGCAG
>NC_140991.1:213339433-213351933 GCF_052327205.1 Somniosus microcephalus | reverse complement strand
TGTGAATGAGTGTGTGTCTGTGTGTGAGAGTGCATGTGTGTGTGTGTGTGTGTGTATGAGTGTGTAAGTGATAGTGTGAGTGTGTGTGTGAGTGTGTGTGTGAGTGCGTGTGTGTGAGTGTGTATGTGTGAAGTGTGAGTGTGTGTGTGTGAGTGTGTGTGGAGTCTGCGTGTGTGTGTATGAGTGTGTGTGGGTGAGTGTGTGTGTGTGGAGAGTGAGTGTGTGTGTGTCAGAGTGTGTGTGTGAGTGAGTGTGTGTGTCTGTGTGTGAGTGTCTGTGTATGTGAGTGTGCATATGTGTGGAGTGTGACTGTGTGAGTGCATGTGTGAGTGTGAGTGTGTGTGTGTGTGAGTGTGAGCATGTTTGTGTGTGGATTGTGAGTGGGTGTGAGTGTGTGCATGTGTGAGTGTATCTCTGTGAGTGTGTGTGTGTGTGTGTCTGCGTGTGTGTGTCTGTCTTTGTGCATGTCTGTCTGTGTGTGTGTGTGAGTGTGTGCATATGTATGTGTGAGTGTGTCTCTGTATGATTGTGTGTGTGAGTGTGTGTGTGCGAGTGTGTGTGTGTGAGTGTGTGTGTGAATGTGTGTGTGTCTGTGCGTGGTAGTGTGCATGTGTGTGTGTATATGTATATGAGGGTATGAGTGTGTGTGAGTGTGTTTGTGTATGTGCTTCTGTGTGTGTCTGTGTGTGAGTGAGTGTGTCTGCGAGTGTGCTTGTCTGTGTGTGTGTAAGTGTGTGTGAGTGTGTTTTTGTCTGTGAGTGTGTGTGCGTGTGTGTGTGTCTGTATGTGCGTTTCTGTGTGTTGTGAGTGTGTGCATATGTATGTGTGAGTGTGTGTGTGTGTGAGTGTGTCTGTGTGTGTGTGCGTGTGTGTGCGTGTGTGTGTGAATGTGTGTGTGCCTGTGTGTGATAGGTGCATGTGTGTGTGTGTGTATGAGTTTGTGAGTGTGTGTGTTTGACTATGTGTGTGAGTATGTGTGTGTGTGTGAGTGTGTGAGGGTGTGTGAGGGTGTGAGTGTGTGTGTGTGAGAGTGTGCATGTGGTTGTGTGTGTGTCTGTGTATAAGTGTGTGTGTCTGTGAGTGTGCTTGTCTATGTGTGTGTGTGTGCATGTGAATGTGTGTGTGTCTGTGTGTGATAGTGTGCATGTGTTTGAGTATGTGTGTATGAGTGTGGGAGTGTGTGTGCTTGAGTGTGTGTGTGAGTATGTGTGCGTGTGTGAGTGTGTGAGGGTGTGTGTGTGTGTTTGTGTGAGTGTGTGTGTGAGTGTGTGTGAGTATGTGTGTGTGGAGTGTGAGTGTGTGAGTGTGTGCATGTGCATGTGTGAGTGTGTGTGTGAGTGTGTGTGTGTGAGTGTGTGTATGTCTGTGTGTGTGTGTGAGTGTGTGTGTGAATGTGTGTGTCTGTGTTTGGTAGTGTGCATGTGTGTGTATGTATATGTGTATGAGTTTGTGAGTTTGTGTGTGTGAGTGTGTGAGAGTGTGTGTATGTGTTTCTGTGTGTGAGTGAGTGTGTCTGTGAGTGTGCTTGTCTGTGTGTGTTTAAGTGTGTGTGTGTGTGTGTGTGTGTCTGTATGTGCGTGTCTGTCTGTGTGTCTGTGAGTGTGTGCATATGTATGTGTGAGTGTGTGTGTGAGTTTGTGTGAGTGTGTGTGTGTGAGTGCGTGTGTGTCTGTGTGTGTGCATGTGTGTGTGAATGTGTGTGTGTCTGTGTGTGTATGAGTTTGTGAGTGTGTGTGTTTGAGTGTGTGTGTGAGTATGAGTGTGTGTGAGTGTGTGAGGGTGTGTGAGTGTGTGTCTGTGCATGTGTGCTTGTGTGTGTGTCTGTGTGTGTGAGTGTGTCTGTGAGTGTGCTTGTCTGTGTGTGTGTGTGAGTATGAGTGTGTGCGAGTGTGAGTGTGTGTGTGAGTGTGAGAGTGTGCATGTGAGTGTGTGTGTGTTTGGAGTGTGAGTGTGTGTGTGAGTGTGAGTGTGTATGTGTGAGTGTGTGCATGTGAGTGTGAGTGTGTGTGTGTATGAGTGTGAGTGTGTCTGTGAGTGGGTGAGTGTGTATGAGTGTGTGAGTGAGTCAGAGTGTGATTGAGTGTGAGTGGGTGAGAGTATGTGTGTGTGGAGTGTGAGTGTGTGCATGTGAGTGTGTGTGTGTGTTTGGAGTGTGTGTGAGTGAGAGTGTGAGTGTGTGTGTGAGTGTGAGTGTGTGCGTGTGAGTGTGTGTGTGTGTGGCGTGTGAGTGTGAGTGTGTGTGTGTGAGTGTGTGTCTGAGTGTGTGTGTGGGTTGAGTGTGTGTGTGCGTTGAGTGTGTGTGTGGGAGTGTGTGTTTGTGTTTGATTGTGTGTTTGAGTTTGTGTGTGTGAGTGTGTGTGTCTGTGTGTGTGTATATGTATGAGTGTGTGTGTGTGTGTGTAAGTGTATGTGTGTGTCTGTGTGTCTGTGTGTGTGAATGTGTGTGTGTGAATGAGTGTGTGTCTGTGTGTGAGAGTGCATGTGTGTGTGTGTATGAGTGTGTAAGTGATAGTGTGAGTGTGTGTGTGAGTGTGTGTGTGAGTATGTGTGTGTGAGTGTGTGTGTGTGTGAGTGTGCATGTGTGTGGAGTGTGACTGTGTGAGTGCATGTGTGAGTGTGAGTGTGTGTGTGTGTGAGTGTGAGCATGTGTGTGTGTGGATTGTGAGTGGGTGTGAGTGTTTGCATGTGTGAGTGTGTGTCTGTGTCTGTGAGTGTGTGTGTGTGTGTCTGCGTGTGTGTGTCTTTCTTTGTGCGTGTCTGTCTGTGTGTGTGTGTGTGTGTGCATATGTATGTGTGGGTGTTTATGTGTATGAGTGTGTGTGTGAGTGTGTGTGTGCGAGTGTGTGTGTGTGTGAGTGTCTGTGTGAATGTGTGTGTGTCTGTGCGTGGTAGTGTGCATGTGTGTGAGTGTATATGTATATGAGTTTGTGAGTGTGAGTGTGTGTATGTGTTTCTGTGTGTGTCTGTGTGTGAGTGAGTGTGTCTGTGACTGTGCTTGCCTGTGTGTGTGTAAGTATGTGTGAGTGTGTTTTTGTCTGTGTGTGTGTCTGTATGTGCGTTTCTGTGTGTTTGTGAGTGTGTGCATATGTATGTGTGAGTGTGTGTGTATAAGTGCGTGTGTGTGTGAGTGTATGTGTGTCTCTGTGTGTGTGTATGAGTTTGTGAGTGAGTGTGGTTGACTGTGTGTGTGAGTATGTGTGTGTGTGAGTGTGTGAGGGTGTGTGAGTGTGTGAGTGTGTGTGTGTGTGAGAGTGTGCATGTGGTTGTGTGTGTGTCTGTGTATAAGTGAGTGTGTCTGTGAGTGTGCTTGTCTATGTGTGTGTGTGCATGTGAATGTGTGTGTGTCTGTGTGTGATAGTGTGCATGTGTTTGAGTGTGTGTGTGTATGAGTATGGGAGTGTGTGTGCTTGAGTGTGTGTGTGAGTATGTGTGCGTGTGTGAGAGTGTGTGAGGGTGTGTGTGTTTGTGTGAGTGTGTGTCTGAGTTTGAGTGTGTGTGAGTATGTGTGTGTGGAGTGTGAGTGTGTGCATGTGCGTGTGTGAGTGTGTGTGTGAGTGTGAGTGTGTGTGTGAGTGTGAGTGTGTGTGTGTCAGTGTGAGTCTGTGCATGTGAGTGTTTGTGTGTTCGGAGTGTGAGTGTGTGTGTGAGTGTGTGTGTGAGTGTGTGTGTTTGAGTGTGAGTGCGTGTGTGAGTGTGAGTATGTGTGAGTGTGAGTGTGTGTGTGAGTGTGAGTGTGTGTGTGAGTGTGAGTGTGTGTGTGAGTGTGAGTGTGAGTGTGTGAGTGTGAGTGTGTGTGTGAGTTTCTGTGTGTGGAGTGTGTGCATGAGAGTGTGTGTGTGGAGTGTGAGTGTGTGTGTATGAGTGTGTGCCTGTGTGTGTCTGTGAGTGTGTGTGTGAGTGTGTGTGTGTGTGAGTATGTGTGTGTGTGTCTGAGTTTGTGTCTGTGAGTGTGTTTGTGCATGAGTGTGTGTGTGTGTCTGTGTGAGTGTGAGTGTGTGTGTGAGTGTGAGAGTGTGTGTGTGAGTGTGAGTGTGTGTGTGTGAGTTTGTGTGTGTGCATGTTTGTGTTTGTGTCTGTGTGTGCGTGTATGTGTGTGAGTGTGTGTAAGTGAGTGTGTCTGTGAGTGTGCTAGTCTGTGTGTGTGTGAATGTGTGTGTGTAAGTGTGTGTGTGTCTGTGTGTGTGTGAATGTGTGTGTGCATGTGTGTGAAAATGTGCATGTGTTTGAGTGTGTGTGTGTATGAGTTTGTGAGTGTGTGTTTGAGTATGTGTGTGGGTGTGAAGGTGTGTGAGTGTGTAAGTGTGTGTGTGTGCGAGTGTGTCTCTGTGTATGTGGTTGTGTGTGTGTCTGTGTGTAAGTGAGTATATCTGTGAGTGTGCTTGTCTGTGTGTGTGTGAGTGTGTGTGAGAGTGCACGTATGTCTGTGTGTGTGCATGTGTGTGCGTGTGAATGTGTGTGTGTCTGTGTGTGATAGTGTGCATGTGTTTGAGTGTGTGTGTATGAGTGTGGGAGTGTGTATATGTGAGTATGTGTGCATGTGTGAGAGTGTGTGAGGGTGTGTGAGCGTGTGTGTGAGTGTGTCTGTGTGTATGTGTTTCTGTGTGTGTCTGTGTGGGTGTGAGTGTGCTTCTCTGTGTGTGTGTGAGAGTGCATGTGTGTCTGTGTGTGTTTGAGTGTGTGTGTATGAGTGTGTGAGTGTGTGTGCTTCAGTGTGTGTGTGAGTATGTGTGCATGTGAGAGTGTGTGAGGGTGTGTGAGTGTGTGTGTGTGGAGTGTGAGTGTGTGAGTGTGTGCATGTGCATGTGTGAGTGTGTGTGTGAGTGTGTGTGTGTGAGTGTGTGTATGTCTGTGTGTGTGTGTGAGTGTGTGTGTGAATGTGTGTGTCTGTGTTTGGTAGTGTGCATGTGTGTGTGTGTATATGTGTATGAGTTTGTGAGTTTGTGTGTGTGAGTGTGTGAGAGTGTGTGTATGTGTTTCTGTGTGTGAGTGAGTGTGTCTGTGAGTGTGCTTGTCTGTGTGTGTTTAAGTGTGTGTGTGTCTGTGTGTCTGTGAGTGTGTGCATATGTATGTGCGAGTGTGTGTGTGAGTTTGTGTGAGTGTGTGTGTGTGAGTGCGTGTGTGTCTGTGTGTGTGCATGTGTGTGTGAATGTGTGTGTGTCTGTGTGTGTATGAGTTTGTGAGTGTGTGTGTTTGAGTGTGTGTGTGAGTATGTGTGTGTGTGAGTGTGTGAGGGTGTGTGAGTGTGTGTCTGTGCATGTGTGCTTGTGTGTGTGTCTGTGTGTGTGAGTGTGTCTGTGAGTGTGCTTGTCTGTGTGTGAGTATGAGTGTGTGTGAGTGTGAGTGTGTGTGTGAGTGTGAGAGTGTGCATGTGAGTGTGTGTGTGTTTGGAGTGTGCGTGTGAGTGTGAGTGTGAGTGTGTGTGTGTATGAGTGTGAGTGTGTCTGTGAGTGTGTGAATGAGTGTGTGTGTGAGTGTGTATGAGTGTGTGAGTGAGTGAGAGTGTGATTGAGTGTGAGTGGGTGAGAGTATGTGTGTGTGGAGTGTGAGTGTGTGAGTGTGTGCATGTGTGAGTGTGAGTGTGAGCATGTGAGTGTGTGTGTGTGTGTGTTTGGAGTGTGAGTGTGTGTGAGTGAGAGTGTGAGTGTGTGTGTGAGTGTGAGTGTGTGCGTGTGAGTGTGTGTGTGTGTGGCGTGTGTGTGTGAGTGTGAGTGTGTGAGTGTGAGTGTGTGTGTGTGTGTGTCTGTCTTTGTGCGTGTCTGTCTGTGTGTGTGTGAGTGTGTGCATATGTATGTGTGGGTGATTTTGTGTATGAGTGTGTGTGTGAGTGTGTGTGTGCGAGTGTGTGTGTGTGTGTGAGTGAATGTGTGTGTGTCTGTGCGTGGTAGTGTGCATGTGTGTGAGTGTATATGTATATGAGTTTGTGAGTGTGAGTGTGTGTGTGTATGTGTTTCTGTGTGTGTCTGTGTGTGAGTGAGTGTGTCTGTGACTGTGCTTGTCTGTGTGTGTGTAAGTATGTGTGAGTGTGTTTTTGTCTGTGTGTGTGTCTGTATGTGCGTTTGTGTGTGTTTGTGAGTGTGTGCATATGTATGTGTGAGTGTGTGTGTATAAGTGCGTGTGTGTGTGAGTGTGTGTGTGTCTGTGTGTGTGTATGAGTTTGTGAGTGAGTGTGGTTGACTGTGTGTGTGAGTATGTGTGTGTGTGAGTGTGTGAATGTGTGAGAGTGTGTGTGTGTGAGAGTGTGCATGTGGTTGTGTGTGTGTCTGTGTATAAGTGAGTGTGTCTGTGAGTGTGCTTGTCTATGTGTGTGTGTGCATGTGAATGTGTGTGTGTCTGTGTGTGATAGTGTGCATGTGTTTGAGTGTGTGTGTGTATGAGTGTGGGAGTGTGTGTGCTTGAGTGTGTGTGTGAATATGTGTGCGTGTGTGAGAGTGTGTGAGGGTGTGTGTGTTTGTGTGAGTGTGTGTCTGAGTTTGAGTGTGTGTGAGTATGTGTGTGTGGAGTGTGAGTGTGTGAGTGTGTGCATGTGCGTGTGTGAGTGTGTGTGTGAGTGTGAGTGTGTGTGTGAGTGTGAGTGTGTGTGTGTCAGTGTGAGTCTGTGCATGTGAGTGTTTGTGTGTTCGGAGTGTGAGTGTGTGTGTGAGTGTGTGTATGAGTGTGTGTGTTTGAGTGTGAGTGTGTGTGTGAGTGTGAGTGTGTGTGTGAGTGTGAGTGTGAGTGTGAGTGTGTGTGTGTGAGTGTGTGTGTGTGAGTGTGAGTGTGTGTGTGAGTGTGAGTGTGTGTGTGTGAGTGTGAGTGTGAGTGTGTGAGTGTGAGTGTGAGTGTGAGTTTCTGTGTGTGGAGTGTGTGAATGAGAGTGTGTGTGTGGAGTGTGAGTGTGTGTGTATGAGTGTGTGCCTGTGTGTGTCTGTGAGTGTGTGTGTGAGTGTGTGTGTGTGTGAGTATGTGTGTGTGTGTCTGAGTTTGTGTCTGTGAGTGTGTTTGTGCATGAGTGTGTGTGTGTGTCTGTGTGAGTGTGAGTGTGTGTGTGAGTGTGAGTGTGTGTGTGTGAGTTTGTGTGTGTGCATGTTTGTGTTTGTGTCTGTGTGTGTGAGTATGTGTGTGTGAGTGTGTGTAAGTGAGTGTGTCTGTGAGTGTGCTAGTCTGTGTGTGTGTGAATGTGTGTGTGTAAGTGTGTGTGTGTCTGTGTGTATGTGAGTGTGTGTGTGAATGTGTGTGTGCATGTGTGTGATAATGTGCATGTGTTTGAGTGTGTGTGTGTATGAGTTTGTGAGTGTGTGTTTGAGTATGTGTGTGGGTGTGAAGGTGTGTGAGTGTGTAAGTGTGTGTGTGTGCGAGTGTGTCTCTATGTATGTGGTTGTGTGTGTGTCTGTGTGTAAGTGAGTATATCTGTGAGTGTGCTTGTCTGTGTGTGTGTGAGTGTGTGTGAGAGTGCACGTATGTCTGTGTGTGTGCATGTGTGTGCGTGTGAATGTGTGTGTGTCTGTGTGTGATAGTGTGCATGTGTTTGAGTGTGTGTGTATGAGTGTGGGAGTGTGTGTATGTGAGTATGTGTGCATGTGTGAGAGTGTGTGAGGGTGTGTGAGAGTGTGTGTGAGTGTGTCTGTGTGTATGTGTTTCTGTGTGTGTCTGTGTGGGTGTGAGTGTGTCTGTGAGTGTGCTTCTCTGTGTGTGAGTGAGTGTGTGTGAGAGTGCATGTGTGTCTGTGTGTGTTTGAGTGTGTGTGTATGAGTGTGTGAGTGTGTGTGCTTCAGTGTGTGTGTGAGTATGTGTGCATGTGAGAGTGTGTGAAGGTGTGTGAGTGTGTATGTGAGTGTGTCTGTGTGTATGTGTTTGTGTGTGTCTGTTTGTGAGTGCGTGTGTGTGAGTGTGATTGTCTGTGTGTGTGTGAGTGTGTGTGAGAGTGAGTGTGTGTGACTGTGTATTAGTGTCTGTGAGTGTGCGTGTGAGTGTGAGTGTGTTCATGTAAGTGTGTGTGTGTGTTTGGAGTGTGAGTGTGTGTGAGTGTGCGTGTGAGTGTGAGTGTGAGTGTGTGTGTGTATGAGTGTGAGTGTGTCTGTGAGTGTGTGAATGAGTGTGTGTGTGAGTGTGTATGAGTGTGTGAGTGAGTGAGAGTGTGATTGAGTGTGAGTGGGTGAGAGTATGTGTGTGTGGAGTGTGAGTGTGTGAGTGTGTGCATGTGTGAGTGTGAGTGTGAGCATGTGAGTGTGTGTGTGTGTGTGTTTGGAGTGTGAGTGTGTGTGAGTGAGAGTGTGAGTGTGTGTGTGAGTGTGAGTGTGTGCGTGTGAGTGTGTGTGTGTGTGGCGTGTGTGTGTGAGTGTGAGTGTGTGAGTGTGAGTGTGTGTGTGTGTGTGTCTGTCTTTGTGCGTGTCTGTCTGTGTGTGTGTGAGTGTGTGCATATGTATGTGTGGGTGATTTTGTGTATGAGTGTGTGTGTGAGTGTGTGTATGTCTGTGTGTGTGTGTGAGTGTGTGTGTGAATGTGTGTGTCTGTGTTTGGTAGTGTGCATGTGTGTGTGTGTATATGTGTATGAGTTTGTGAGTTTGTGTGTGTGAGTGTGTGAGAGTGTGTGTATGTGTTTCTGTGTGTGAGTGAGTGTGTCTGTGAGTGTGCTTGTCTGTGTGTGTTTAAGTGTGTGTGTGTCTGTGTGTCTGTGAGTGTGTGCATATGTATGTGCGAGTGTGTGTGTGAGTTTGTGTGAGTGTGTGTGTGTGAGTGCGTGTGTGTCTGTGTGTGTGCATGTGTGTGTGAATGTGTGTGTGTCTGTGTGTGTATGAGTTTGTGAGTGTGTGTGTTTGAGTGTGTGTGTGAGTATGTGTGTGTGTGAGTGTGTGAGGGTGTGTGAGTGTGTGTCTGTGCATGTGTGCTTGTGTGTGTGTCTGTGTGTGTGAGTGTGTCTGTGAGTGTGCTTGTCTGTGTGTGAGTATGAGTGTGTGTGAGTGTGAGTGTGTGTGTGAGTGTGAGAGTGTGCATGTGAGTGTGTGTGTGTTTGGAGTGTGCGTGTGAGTGTGAGTGTGAGTGTGTGTGTGTATGAGTGTGAGTGTGTCTGTGAGTGTGTGAATGAGTGTGTGTGTGAGTGTGTATGAGTGTGTGAGTGAGTGAGAGTGTGATTGAGTGTGAGTGGGTGAGAGTATGTGTGTGTGGAGTGTGAGTGTGTGAGTGTGTGCATGTGTGAGTGTGAGTGTGAGCATGTGAGTGTGTGTGTGTGTGTGTTTGGAGTGTGAGTGTGTGTGAGTGAGAGTGTGAGTGTGTGTGTGAGTGTGAGTGTGTGCGTGTGAGTGTGTGTGTGTGTGGCGTGTGTGTGTGAGTGTGAGTGTGTGAGTGTGAGTGTGTGTGTGTGTGTGTCTGTCTTTGTGCGTGTCTGTCTGTGTGTGTGTGAGTGTGTGCATATGTATGTGTGGGTGATTTTGTGTATGAGTGTGTGTGTGAGTGTGTGTGTGCGAGTGTGTGTGTGTGTGTGAGTGAATGTGTGTGTGTCTGTGCGTGGTAGTGTGCATGTGTGTGAGTGTATATGTATATGAGTTTGTGAGTGTGAGTGTGTGTGTGTATGTGTTTCTGTGTGTGTCTGTGTGTGAGTGAGTGTGTCTGTGACTGTGCTTGTCTGTGTGTGTGTAAGTATGTGTGAGTGTGTTTTTGTCTGTGTGTGTGTCTGTATGTGCGTTTGTGTGTGTTTGTGAGTGTGTGCATATGTATGTGTGAGTGTGTGTGTATAAGTGCGTGTGTGTGTGAGTGTGTGTGTGTCTGTGTGTGTGTATGAGTTTGTGAGTGAGTGTGGTTGACTGTGTGTGTGAGTATGTGTGTGTGTGAGTGTGTGAATGTGTGAGAGTGTGTGTGTGTGAGAGTGTGCATGTGGTTGTGTGTGTGTCTGTGTATAAGTGAGTGTGTCTGTGAGTGTGCTTGTCTATGTGTGTGTGTGCATGTGAATGTGTGTGTGTCTGTGTGTGATAGTGTGCATGTGTTTGAGTGTGTGTGTGTATGAGTGTGGGAGTGTGTGTGCTTGAGTGTGTGTGTGAATATGTGTGCGTGTGTGAGAGTGTGTGAGGGTGTGTGTGTTTGTGTGAGTGTGTGTCTGAGTTTGAGTGTGTGTGAGTATGTGTGTGTGGAGTGTGAGTGTGTGAGTGTGTGCATGTGCGTGTGTGAGTGTGTGTGTGAGTGTGAGTGTGTGTGTGAGTGTGAGTGTGTGTGTGTCAGTGTGAGTCTGTGCATGTGAGTGTTTGTGTGTTCGGAGTGTGAGTGTGTGTGTGAGTGTGTGTATGAGTGTGTGTGTTTGAGTGTGAGTGTGTGTGTGAGTGTGAGTGTGTGTGTGAGTGTGAGTGTGAGTGTGAGTGTGTGTGTGTGAGTGTGTGTGTGTGAGTGTGAGTGTGTGTGTGAGTGTGAGTGTGTGTGTGTGAGTGTGAGTGTGAGTGTGTGAGTGTGAGTGTGAGTGTGAGTTTCTGTGTGTGGAGTGTGTGAATGAGAGTGTGTGTGTGGAGTGTGAGTGTGTGTGTATGAGTGTGTGCCTGTGTGTGTCTGTGAGTGTGTGTGTGAGTGTGTGTGTGTGTGAGTATGTGTGTGTGTGTCTGAGTTTGTGTCTGTGAGTGTGTTTGTGCATGAGTGTGTGTGTGTGTCTGTGTGAGTGTGAGTGTGTGTGTGAGTGTGAGTGTGTGTGTGTGAGTTTGTGTGTGTGCATGTTTGTGTTTGTGTCTGTGTGTGTGAGTATGTGTGTGTGAGTGTGTGTAAGTGAGTGTGTCTGTGAGTGTGCTAGTCTGTGTGTGTGTGAATGTGTGTGTGTAAGTGTGTGTGTGTCTGTGTGTATGTGAGTGTGTGTGTGAATGTGTGTGTGCATGTGTGTGATAATGTGCATGTGTTTGAGTGTGTGTGTGTATGAGTTTGTGAGTGTGTGTTTGAGTATGTGTGTGGGTGTGAAGGTGTGTGAGTGTGTAAGTGTGTGTGTGTGCGAGTGTGTCTCTATGTATGTGGTTGTGTGTGTGTCTGTGTGTAAGTGAGTATATCTGTGAGTGTGCTTGTCTGTGTGTGTGTGAGTGTGTGTGAGAGTGCACGTATGTCTGTGTGTGTGCATGTGTGTGCGTGTGAATGTGTGTGTGTCTGTGTGTGATAGTGTGCATGTGTTTGAGTGTGTGTGTATGAGTGTGGGAGTGTGTGTATGTGAGTATGTGTGCATGTGTGAGAGTGTGTGAGGGTGTGTGAGAGTGTGTGTGAGTGTGTCTGTGTGTATGTGTTTCTGTGTGTGTCTGTGTGGGTGTGAGTGTGTCTGTGAGTGTGCTTCTCTGTGTGTGAGTGAGTGTGTGTGAGAGTGCATGTGTGTCTGTGTGTGTTTGAGTGTGTGTGTATGAGTGTGTGAGTGTGTGTGCTTCAGTGTGTGTGTGAGTATGTGTGCATGTGAGAGTGTGTGAAGGTGTGTGAGTGTGTATGTGAGTGTGTCTGTGTGTATGTGTTTGTGTGTGTCTGTTTGTGAGTGCGTGTGTGTGAGTGTGATTGTCTGTGTGTGTGTGAGTGTGTGTGAGAGTGAGTGTGTGTGACTGTGTATTAGTGTCTGTGAGTGTGCGTGTGAGTGTGAGTGTGTTCATGTAAGTGTGTGTGTGTGTTTGGAGTGTGAGTGTGTGTGAGTGTGCGTGTGAGTGTGAGTGTGAGTGTGTGTGTGTATGAGTGTGAGTGTGTCTGTGAGTGTGTGAATGAGTGTGTGTGTGAGTGTGTATGAGTGTGTGAGTGAGTGAGAGTGTGATTGAGTGTGAGTGGGTGAGAGTATGTGTGTGTGGAGTGTGAGTGTGTGAGTGTGTGCATGTGTGAGTGTGAGTGTGAGCATGTGAGTGTGTGTGTGTGTGTGTTTGGAGTGTGAGTGTGTGTGAGTGAGAGTGTGAGTGTGTGTGTGAGTGTGAGTGTGTGCGTGTGAGTGTGTGTGTGTGTGGCGTGTGTGTGTGAGTGTGAGTGTGTGAGTGTGAGTGTGTGTGTGTGTGTGTCTGTCTTTGTGCGTGTCTGTCTGTGTGTGTGTGAGTGTGTGCATATGTATGTGTGGGTGATTTTGTGTATGAGTGTGTGTGTGAGTGTGTGTGTGCGAGTGTGTGTGTGTGTGTGAGTGAATGTGTGTGTGTCTGTGCGTGGTAGTGTGCATGTGTGTGAGTGTATATGTATATGAGTTTGTGAGTGTGAGTGTGTGTGTGTATGTGTTTCTGTGTGTGTCTGTGTGTGAGTGAGTGTGTCTGTGACTGTGCTTGTCTGTGTGTGTGTAAGTATGTGTGAGTGTGTTTTTGTCTGTGTGTGTGTCTGTATGTGCGTTTGTGTGTGTTTGTGAGTGTGTGCATATGTATGTGTGAGTGTGTGTGTATAAGTGCGTGTGTGTGTGAGTGTGTGTGTGTCTGTGTGTGTGTATGAGTTTGTGAGTGAGTGTGGTTGACTGTGTGTGTGAGTATGTGTGTGTGTGAGTGTGTGAATGTGTGAGAGTGTGTGTGTGTGAGAGTGTGCATGTGGTTGTGTGTGTGTCTGTGTATAAGTGAGTGTGTCTGTGA
>NC_140991.1:213321933-213336933 GCF_052327205.1 Somniosus microcephalus | reverse complement strand
TGTGTGTGAGTGTGTGCGTGTGAGTGTGTGTGTTTGAAGTGTGAGTGTGTGTGAGTGAGTGTGTGTGTGAGTGTGTGTGTGAGTGTGAGTGTGTGAGTGTGTCTGTGAGTGTATTTGTGTGTGTCTGAGTTTGTGTCTGTCAGTGTGTTTGTGCATGTGTGTGTGTTTATGTATGTGTGTCTGTGTGTATGTGTGTGAGTGTGTGTGTATGAATGTTTGTGTTTGTGTCTGTGTGTGAGTATGTGTGTGTGTAAGTGAGTGTGTCTGTGACTGTGCTTGTCTATGTGTTTGTGAGTGTGTGTGAGAGTGCATGTATGCCTGTGTGTGTGTGTATGTGTGTGCGTGTGAATATGTGTGTGTCTGTGTGTGATAGTGTGCATGTGTTTGAGTGTGTGTGTATGAGTGTGGGAGTGTGTGTGCTTGAGTGTGTGTGTGAGTATATGTGCATGTGTGAGTGTGTGAGTGTGTCTGTGAGTATGTGTTTGTGTGTGTGTCTGTGTGGGTGTGAGTGTGTCTGTGAGTGTGCTTGTCTGTGAGTGTGTGTGAGAGTGCATGTGTGTCTGTGTGTGTATGTGAGTGTGTGTGTTTGAATGTGTGTGTCTGTGTGTGATAGTGTGCATGTGTTTGAGTGTGTGTGTGTATGAGTGTGAGTGTGAGTGTGTGTGAGTGTTTATGAGTGTGTGTGAGTGTGTGTGTGCGTGTTTGTGTGAGCGTGTGTGTGTATGTGTGTGAGTGTGTGGAGTGTGAGTGTGTGAGTGTGTGCGTATGCATGTGTGAGTGTCAGTGTGTGTGTGAGTGAGTCTGTGTGTGTGTGTGTGAGTGTGTGTGTATGAGTGTGAGTGTGTGTGTGTGTCTGAGTTTGTGTCTGTGAGCATGTGTGTGCATGTGAGTGTGTGTGTTTGTCTGTGTGTATGTGTTTGTGTGTATGTGTGAATGTGTCTGTGTGTGTAAGTGTGTGTGTGAGTGTGTGTAAGTGAGTGTGTCTGTGAGTGTGCTTGTCTGTGTGTGTGTGAGAGGGCATATGTGTCTGTGTGTGTGAGAGTGTGTTTGTGAATGTGTGAGCGTCTGTGTTAGCGTGTGTGTGTATGTGTGTGTGTGTGTGTGTTTGTTTGAGTGTGTGTGAGTGTGAGTGTGTGTGTGAGTGTCAGTGTGTGTGAGTGTCAGTGTGTGTGTGTGAGTGTGTGCGTGTTTGGAGTGTGATTGTGTGTGAGGGTGAGTGTGTGTATGAGTGTGAGTGTGTGTGTGAGTGTGAGTGTGTGCGTGTGAGTGTGTGTGTGAGTGTGTGTGTGTGTGTGAGTGTGTGTGTGAGTGTGTGTGTGTGTGGAGTGTGTGTGTGTGTTAGTGTGTGTGTGCATTGTGAGTGTGTGTGTGTGAGTGTGTGTGTGAGTGTGCGTGAGTGAGTGTGTATGTGTGCCTGTGTGTGTATGTGTGTGAGTGTGAGTGTGTGTGTGTGTGAGTGTGTGTGTGTGTGTGTGTGTGTGTGTGTGTGTGTGTGTGTGTGGAGTGTGTGTGTGTGTGTCAGAGTGTGTGTGTAAGTGAGTGTTTGTGTCTGTGTGAGTGTCTGTGTAAGTGTGAGTGTGTATGAGTGTGGGTGTGTGTGTTTGTGAGTGTGTGTGTGTGAGTGTGTGTGTATGTGAGTGTGTGTGTGAGTGTGTGTGTGTGTGAGAGTGTGTGTGGTGTGTGAGTGTGTGTGTGTGTGTGTCAGAGTGTGTGTGTGTAAGTGAGTGTTTGTGTCTGTGTGAGTGTCTGTGTAAGTGTGAGTGTGTATGAGTGTGTGTGAGTGTGTGTGTGTGTTTGTGAGTGTCTGTGTGTGAGTGTGTGTGTATGTGAGTGTGTGTGTGAGTCTGTGTGTGTGTGAGTGTGTGTGTGTGCATGTCTGTGTGAGTCTGTGTGTGTGTCTGTGTGTCTGTCTGTGTGAGTGTGTGTGAGTATGAGTGTGTATGTCTGCGTTCGTGTGAGTGCGATTGTGTGTGTGTGTTGGTGTGTGTGTGTCTGTGTGTGTGTGTATGTGTGTGAGTGTGTGTATGTGAATGTGTGCGTGTCTGTGTGTGAGAGTGTGTGTGTGAGTGTGTGTGTGTGTATGAGTGTGTGAGTGATAGTATGAGTGTGTGTGTGTGAGTGTGTGTGGAGTGTGATTGTGTGTGTATGTGTGTGTGTGTGAGTCTGAGTTTGTATGTGGAGTGTGAGTGTGTGTGTTTCAGATTGTGTGAGTGTGAGTGAGTGTGTGTGTCTGTGTGTGAGTGTCTGTGTGAGGGTGAGTGTGTATAATAGTGTGAGTGTGAGTGTGTGTGTGTGTGGATTGTGACTGTGTGAGTGCATGTGTGGGTGTGAGTGTGTGTGTCCGTGTGAGTGGGTGTGTGTGTGAGGGTGTGCATGTGCGAGTGTGTGTGTGAGTGTGTCTGAGTGTGTGAGTACATGAGTGTGTGAGTGAGGTGTGTGTCTGTGTGTGAGTGTGTGTGTGAGTGTGAATGTGTGTGAGTGTGAGTGTGTATGTGTGGAGTGTGACACTGCGTGTGAGTGAGTGTGAGTGTGTGTGTGTGCCTGTGTGTGAGTGTGTGCGTGTGTGTGAGTATGTGTGTGTGTGGAGTGTGAGTGTGTATGTCTGGAGTGAGACAGTGTGTGTGAGTGAGTGTTTGTGTGTGAGTGTGAGTGTGAGTGTGTGTATGAGTTTGTCAGTGATAGTGTGAGTGAGTGTGTGTCTGTGTGTGAGTGAGTGTGTGTGTATGTGTGTGTTTAAGTGTGTGAGTGTGTGAGTTTGAGTGTGTGTGTGTGAGTTTGATTGTGTGTTTGTGTGAGTGTGAGTGCATGTGTGTGTGTTGGTGTGTGTGTGTCTGTGTGTGTGTATGTGTGTGAGTGTGTGTATGTAAATGTGTGCGTGTCTGTGTGTGAGAGTGTGTGTGTAAGTGTGTGTGTGTATGAGTGTGTGAGTGATAGTATGTGTGTGTGTGTGAATGTGTGTGGAGTGTGATTGTGTGTGTATGAGTGTGTGTGTGAGTCTGAGTTTGTGTGTGGAGTGTGAGTGTGTGTGTGTCAGATTGTGTGAGTGTGAGTGAGTTTGTGTGTCTGTGTGTGAGTGTCTATGTGA
Source organism: Somniosus microcephalus (assembly GCF_052327205.1). Classification (NCBI taxonomy): domain Eukaryota; kingdom Metazoa; phylum Chordata; class Chondrichthyes; order Squaliformes; family Somniosidae; genus Somniosus; species Somniosus microcephalus. The sequence continues at coordinate 213,333,848 of NC_140991.1, read as the reverse complement.
GGGTGAGTGTGTATAAAATGTGAGTGTGAGTGTTTGTGTGTGTGGAGTGTGACTGTGTGAGTGCATGTGTGGGTGTGAGTGTGTGTGTCTGTGTGAGTGTGTGTGTGTGTGAGGGTGTGCATGTGCGAGTGTGTGTGTGAGTGTGTCTGAGTGTGTGAGTACATGAGTGTGTGAGTGTGAGTGTGTGTGTGTGTGTCTGTGTGTGCGTGTGTCTGTGTGTGCGTGTGTGAGTGTGTGCGTGTGTGTGAGTGTGTGTGAGTATGTGTGTGTGTGGAGTGTGAGTGTGTATGTATGGAGTGAGACAGTGTGTGTGAGTGAGTGTTTGTGTGTGAGTGTGAGTGTGTGTATGAGTTTGTCAGTGATAGTGTGAGTGAGTGTGTGTGTGTGAGTGTGTGTGTATGTGTGTGTTTAAGTGTGTGAGTGTGTGAGTTTGAGTGTGTGTGTGTGAGTTTGATTGTGTGTTTGTGTGAGTGTGAGTGCGTGTGTGAGTGTGTGTGTGCATGTCTGTGTGTGTCTATGTGTGTGTCTGTCTGTGTGTGTGTGTTTGAGTGTGTGTGAGTGTGAGTGTGTATGTCTGTGTTTGTGTGAGTGCGTGTGTGTGTGATTGTGTGTGTGTGTCTGTGTGTGAGAGTGCGTGTGTGTGAGTGTGTGTATGAGTGTATGAGTGATAGTGTGAGTGTGTGTGTGTGTGTGTGTGTGTGGAGTGTGAGTTTGTGTGTGGAGTGTGTGTGAGTGAGTGTGTGTGGAGTGTGAGTTTATGTGTATGAGTGTGAGTGTGTGTGAGTGTGTGTGTGTGTGTGTGAGTATGAGTGTGTGTGTGAGGTTGATTGTGTGTTTGTGTGTGTGTATGAGTGTATGTGTGTGTGTGTGTTGAGTGTGAGTGTGTGTGTGTGAGTGTGGGTGTGTCTGTGTGTGTGTTGGTGTGTGTTTGTCTGTGTGTATGTGTGTATGTGTGTGAGTGTGTGTGTGAGTGTCTGTGTGTGAGTGAGTGTGTGTGTGTGTGTGTGTGAGTGTGTGTATGTGAATGTGTGTGTGTGTCTGTGTGTGAGAGTGTGTGTGTGAGTGTGTGTGTGTATGAGTGTGTGAGTGATAGTGTGAGTGTGTGTGTGTGTGTGTGTGTGTGTGTGTGTGTGTGTGTGTGTGTGTGGAGTGTGTGTGTGTGTATGAGTGTGTGTGTGTGAGTGTGAATGTGTGAGTGTGTGTGTGTGGAGTGTGAGTGTCTGTGTGTGAGCGAGTGTGTGTTTCTGTGTGTGAGTGTCTGTGTGTGTATGAGTGTGTGAGAGTGTGAGTGTGTGTGTGTGTGTGTGTGGAGTGTGACTGTGTGTGTGTCTGTGCGAGTGTGTGTGTGTGTGAGGTTGTGTGTGTATATGTGTGCAGTGTGAGTGTGAGAGTGTGTGTGAGTGTGTGTGTGTGAGTGTGTGCCTGTGTTTGTGTCTGTGAGTGTGTGTGCATGTGTATGCGTGTGTCTGTATGTGTGTGTCTGTTTGTGTGCATGTCAGTCTGTGTGTGTGTGTGAGTGATTGCATGTGTGTTTGTGTATGAGTGTGTGTGTGAATGTGTGTTCGCCTGTGTATGATAGTGTTCATGTGTGTGAGTGTGCATGTATGAGTTTGTGAGTGTGTGTGTTTGAGTGTGTGGGGGTATGTGTGTGTGTGTGAGTGTTTGAGTGTGTGCTTGTGTGTGTGTCTGTGTGTGTGAGTGTGTCTGTGAGTGTGCTTGTCTGTGTGTGTGTGAGTGTGTGAGTGTGTCTGTGTATGTGTTTTTGTGTGTGTCTGTGTGTGAGTGAGTGTGTGTGAGTGTGTTTGTCTGTGTGTATGAGTGTGTGTGAGTGTGAGTGTGTGTGAGCGTGTGTGTGTATGTGAGTGTGTGTTTGTGTGAGTGTGTGTGAGTGTGTGTATGTGTGTGTGGAGTGTGAGTGCGTGAGTGTGTGCGTGTGTGAGTGTGAGTGTGTGTGTGTGAATATGTGTGTGAGTCTGTGTGTGAGAATGTGAGTGTGTGTATTTGAGTGTGTGTGTGTGTGTCTGTGTGAATGTGTGGATGTGTGAGTGTGAGTGTGTGTGTGAATATATGTGTGTGTCTGTGTGTGAGAATGTGAGTGTGTGTGTTTGAGTGTGTGTGTGTGTGTGTGAGTGTGTGTGTGAGTGTGTGTGTGAATGTGTGTGTGTGTCTGTGTGTGAGAATGTGAGTGTGTGTGTTTGAGTGTGTGTGGAGTGTGAGTGTGTGTGTATGAGTGTGTGTGTGAGTGTGTGTGTGTGTGTGGAGTGTGAGTGCGTGTGTGAGAGTGTGTGTGTGAGTTTGTGTGAGTGTGCGTGTGTGAGTGCGTGTGTGTGTGTGGAGTGTGAGTGTGTGTGTGAGAGTGTGTGTGTGAGAGTGAGTGTGTGTCACTGTGTGTGTCTGTGTGAGTGTGAGTGTGTATGAGTGTGTGAGTGTGTAAATGTGTGTCTGTGTGTGTGTCTGTGAGTGTGTGTGTGTGTGCGTGTGTGTGCGTGTGTCTGTATGTGTGTGATATCTGTGTGCGTGTCTGTGTGTGTGTGTGAGTGTGTGTGAGTGTGCATGTGTGTCTGAATGTGTGTGTGTCTGTGTGTGTATGAGTTTGTGAATGTGTGCGAGTGTGAGTGTGTGTGTGTGAGTGTGAGTGTGTGAGTGTGTGAATGTGTGTGTGTTTGGAGTGTGAGTGTGTGTGTGTGTGAGTGAGTGTGTATGTGTGAGTGTGTGCATGTGAGTGTGAGTGTTTATGTGTGTGAGTGTGTGTGTGAATGTGTGTGTGTGAGTGTGAGTGTTGATGTGTGTGTGTGTGTGTGTGTGTGAGATTGATTGTGTGTTTATTTGTGTGTCTGTGTGTGTGTCTGTGAGTGTGTGTGTGTGCGTGTCTGTGTCTGTGTGTATGTGTGTGAGTGTGTGTGTGAGTGTGTGTGTGAGTGTATGTGTGAATGTGTGTGTGTGTGTCTGTGTGTGAGTGAGTGTGTGTGTGTGAATGTGTGTGTGTGTCTGTGTGTGAGAATGTGAGTGTGTGTGTTTGAGTGAGTGTGTGTGTGTCTGTGTGTGAGTGTCTGTGTGTGTGTCTGTGTGTATGTGTGTGAGTGTGTGTGTGAGTGTGTGTGTGCATGTCTGTGTGTGTGTGTCTGTGTGTGTGTCTGTGTGTATGTGTGTGAGTGTGTGTGTGAGTGTGTGTGTGAGTGTGTATGTGTGTGGAGTGTGACTGTGTGAGTGCATGTGTGAGTGTGAGTGTGTGTGTCTGTGTGAGTGTGTGTGTGTGTGTGAGGGTGTGCATGTGTGAGTGTGTGAGTGTGTCTGAGTATTTGTGTGTGGAATGTGAGTGTGTGTGTGAGTGTGTGTTGTGTGAGTGTGAGTGTGTGTGTGTGTGAGTGTGAGCATGTGTGTGTGTGGATTGTGAGTGTGTGAGTGTGTGCATGTGTGAGAGTGTGTCTGTGTCTGTGAGTGTGTGTGCGTGTGTGTGTGTGTGTCTGCATGTGTGTGTCTGTCTTTGTGCGTGTCTGCCTGTGTGTGTGTGTGAGTGTGTGCATATGTATGTGTGAGTGTGTCTGTGTATGAGTGTGTGTGTGAGTGTGTGTGTGCAAGTGTGTGTGTGTCTGTGTGTGGTAGTGTGAATGTGTGTGAGTGTATATGTGTATGAGTTTGTGTGTGTGTGTATGTGTTTCTGTGTGTGTCTGTGTGTGAGTGAGTGTGTCTGTGAGTGCACTTGTCTGTGTGTGTGTAAGTGTGTGTGAGTGTGTGTGTGTCTGTGAGCGTGTGTGTGTGTGTCTGTATGTGCGTGTGTGTGTGTGAGTGTGTGCATATGTGTGTGCGAGTGTGTGTGTGAGTTTGTGTGAGTGTGTGTGTGAGTGCGTGTGAGTCTGTGTGTGTGCATGTGTGTGTGAATGTGTGTGTGTCTGTGTGTGTATGAGTTTGTGAGTGTGTGTCTTTGAGTGTGTGTGTGAGTGTGTGTCTGTGCATGTGTGCTTGTGTGTGTGTCTGTGTGTGTGAGTGTGTCTGTGAGTGTGCTTGTCTGTGTGTGTGTGTGAGAATGAGTGTGTTTGGAGTGTGACTGTGTGTGTGAGTGTGCATGTGTGAGTGTGTGCATGTGAGTGTGAGTGTGTGTGTGTATGAATGTGAGTGTGTCTGTGAGTGTGTGAGTGAGTGTGTGTGTGAGCATGTGTGAGTGTGTATGAGTGTGTGAGTGAGTGTGTGTGTGAGTGTGAGTGGGTGAGAGTATGTGTGTGTGGAGTGTGAGTGTGTGAGTGTGTGCATGTGTGAGTGTGAGTGTTTGTTTGAGTGTCAGCGTGTGAGTGTGAGTGCGTTTGTGTGAGTGTGAGTGTGTGCGTGTGAGTGTGTGTGTGTGTTAGGAGTGTGAGTGTGTGTGAGTGTGTGTGTGTGTAAGTGTATGTGTGTGTCTGTGTGTGTGTGAGTGTGTGTGTGTGAATGAGTGTGTGTCTGTGTGTGAGAGTGCATGTGTGTGTGTGTGTGTGTATGAGTGTGTAAGTGATAGTGTGAGTGTGTGTGTGAGTGTGTGTGTGAGTATGTGTGTGTGAGTGTGTATGTTTGGAGTGTGAGTGTGTGTGTGTGTGTGTGTGGAGTCTGAGTGTGTATGTATGAGTGTGTGTGGGTGAGTGTGTGTGTGTGTGGAGAGTGAGTGTGTGTGTGTCAGAGTGTGTGTGTGAGTGAGTGTGTGTGTCTGTGTGTGAGTGTCTGTGTGTGTGAGTGTGCATGTGTGTGGAGTGTGACTGTGTGAGTGCATGTGTGAGTGTGTGTGAGTGTGAGCATGTGGGTGTGTGGATTGTGAGTGGGTGTGAGTGTGTGCATGTGTGAGTGTGTGTCTGTGTCTGTGAGTGTGTGTGCGTGTGTCTTCGTGTGTGTGTCTGTCTTTGTGCGTGTCTGTCTGTGTGTGTGTGTGTGTGAGTGTGCATATGTATGTGTGAGTGTGTCTGTGTATGAGTGTGTGTGTGAGTGTGTGTGTGCGAGTGTGTGTGTGTGAGTGTGTGTGTGAATGTGTGTGTGTCTGTGCGTGGTAGTGTGCATGTGTGTGAGTGTATATGTATATGAGTTTGTGAGTGTGTGTGTGTGAGTGTATGAGTGTGTGTGAGTGTGTGTGTGTATGTCATAGAGTCATAGAGTTTTACAGCACAGAAAGAGGCCCTTCGGCCCATCATGTCTGCGCCGCCCATCCATCCCTGTCCAGTCTAATCCCATTTTCCAGCATTTGGTCCATAGCCTTGTATGCATTGGCATTCCAAGTGCTCATCCAAATGCTTCTTGAATGTTGTGAGGGTTCCTGCCTCTACCACCCTTTTGGGCATTGAGTTCCACATTCCAACCACCCTCTGGGTGAAAAAGTTCCTCCTCAAATCCCCTCTAAATCTCCTGCCCCTTACCCTGAATCTATGCCCCCTTGTAATTGACCCCCCTACTAAGGGGAAAAGTTCCTCTTTGTCTACCCTATCTATGCCCCTCATCATTTTGTATACCTCAATCAGGTCCCCCCTCAGCCTTCTTTGCTCCAAGGAAAACAACCCCAGCCTGTTTAGTCTTTCTTCATAGCTGAGGCGCTCCATCCCAGGTAACATCCTGGTGAATCTTCTCTGCACCCTCTCCAAAGCAATCACATCCTTCCTATAGTGAGGCAACCAGAACTGCACACAGTACTCCAGCTGTGGCCTCACCAGCGTTTTGTACAGCTCCATCATAACCTCCCTGCTCTTATATTCTATGCCTCGGCTAATGAAGGCAAGTATCCCATATGCCTTTTTAACCACCTTATCTACCTGTTCCGCTGCCTTCAGGGATCTATGTACATGTACACCAAGGTCCCTCTGACCCTCTGTACTTCCTAGGGTCCTACCACTCATTGTGTATTCCCTTGCCTTATTTGTCCGTCCAAAATGCATCACCTCGCACTTTTCAGGGTTAAATTCCATTTGCCACTTTTCCGCCCATCTGACCAACCCGTTTATATCGTCCTGTAGCCTGAGGCTTTCCTCCTCGCAATTGACCACCCCACCAATTTTCGTGTCATCTGCGAACTTGCTGATCATACCTTTTACATTCTCATCCAAATCATTTATGTAGATCACAAACAACAAGGGACCCAGCACCGATCCCTGAGGTACCCCACTGGACACAGGCTTCCAGTCACAAAAGCAACCTTCGACCATCACCCTCTGCCTCCTGCCACTCAGCCAGTTTAGGATCCAATGCGCCAAGGCACCCTGGATCCCATGGGCTCTTACCTTCTTGACCAGTCTCCTATGCGGGACTTTGTCAAAGGCTTTACTGAAGTCCATGTAAACCACATCCACAGCATTTCCCTCATCCACCCCCCTAGTCACCCCCTCGAAAAATTCAATCAGATTTGTCAGACATGATTTACCCTTGACAAAGCCATGCTGACTATCCCCGATTAACCCTTGCCTCTCCAAGTGGAGACTAATTTTGTCCCTCTGAATTTTTTCCAATAATTTCCCTACCACAGATGTTAGGCTCACTGGCCTGTAATTCCCTGGTTTATCCCTGCTACCCTTCTTGTATAATGGTACTACATTAGCTGTTCTCCAGTCCTCTGGTACATCCCCTGTGGCCAGAGAGGTTCTGAAAATTTGTGTCAGAGCCCCTGCAATCTCCTCCTTTGCCTCCCACAGCAGCCTGGGATACATCTCGTCCGGGCCTGGGGATTTATCCACTTTTTGGCCTGCTAAAGTGTTTCTGTGTGTGTCTGTGTGTGAGTGAGTGTGTCTGTGAGTGTGCTTGTCTGTGTGTGTGTAAGTGTGTGTGAGTGTGTTTTTGTCTGTGAGTGTGTGTGCGTGTGTGTGTGTCTGTATGTGCGTTTCTCTCTGTGTGTTTGTGAGTGCGTGCATATGTATATGTGAGTGTGTGTGTATAAGTGTGTGTGTGTGAGTGTGTGTGTGTCTGTGTGTGTGTATGTGTGTGCGCGTCTGTGTGTGAATGTGTGTGTGCCTGTGTGTGATAAGTGCATGTGTCTGTGTGTGTGTGTATGAGTTTGTGAGTGTGTGTGGTTGATTGTGTGTGTGAGTATGTGTGTGTGTGTGTGTGTGTGAGAGTGTGTGAGTGTGTGAGTGTGTGTGCTTGAGTGTGTGTGTGAGTATGTGTGCCTGTGTGAGAGTGTGTGAGGGTGTGTGTGTTTGTCTGAGTGTGTGTGTGAGTGTGAGTGTATGTGTGTGTGGAGTGTGAGTGTGTGAGTGTGTGCATGTGCGTGTGTGTGTGAGTGTGAGTGTGTATGTGAGTGTGAGTGTGTGTGTGTGAGTGTGAGTCTGTGCATGTGAGTGTGTGTGTGTTTGGAGTGAGAGTGTGAGTGTGAGTGTGTGTGAGTGTGAGTGTGTGAGTGTGAGTGTGTGTGAGTTTGTGTGTGTGGAGTGTGTGCATGAGAGTGTGTGAGTGTATGTGCATGAGTGTGTGCCTGTGTGTGTCTGTGAGTGTGTGTGTGAGTGTGTGTGTGTGTGAGTATGTGTGTGTGTCTGAGTTTGTGTCTGTGAGTGTGTTTGTGCATGAGTGTGTGAGTGTATGTGTGAGTGTGAGTGTGTGTGTGAGTGTGTGTGTGTGTGTGTGCATGTTTGTGTTTGTGTCTGTGTGTGTGAGTATGTGTGTGTGAGTGTGTGTAAGTGAGTGTGTCTGTGAGTGTGCTATTCTGTGTGTGTGTGTGTGTGAATGTGTGTGTGTAAGTGTGTGTGTGTCTGTGTGTGTGTGTGTGTGTGTGTGAGTGTGCGTGTGAATGTGTGTGTGCATGTGTGTGATACTGTGCATGTGTTTGAGTGTGTGTGTGTATGAGTTTGTGAGTGTGTGTTTGAGTATGTGTGTGGGTGTGAGTGTGTGAGGGTGTGTGAGTGTGTAAGTGTGTGTGTGTGTGAGTGTGTCTCTGTGTATGTGGTTGTGTGTGTGACTGTGTGTAAGTGAGTGTATCTGTGAGTGTGCTTGTCTGTGTGTGTGAGTGTGTGTGAGAGTGCATGTATGTCTGTGTGTGTGTATGTGTGTGCGTGTGAATGTGTGTGTGTCTGTGTGTGATAGTGTGCATGTGTTTGAGTGTGTGTGTATGAGTGTGGGAGTGTGTGTGCTTGAGTATGTGTGCATGTGTGAGAGTGTGTGAGGGTGTGTGAGTGTGTGTGTGAGTGTGTCTGTGTGTATGTGTTTGTGTGTGTGTCTGTGTGTGTGTGAGTGTGTCTGTGAGTGTGCTTGTCTGTGCGTGTGTGAGTGTGTGTGAGAGTGCATGTGTGTCTGTGTGTGTTTGAGTGTGTGTGTGTATGAGTGTGTGAGTGTGTGTGCTTGAGTGTGTGTGTGAGTATGTGTGCATGTGAGAGAGTGTGAGGGTGTGTGAGTGTGTCTGTGAGTGTGTCTGTGTGTATGTGTTTGTGTGTGTCTGTTTGTGAGTGAGTGTGTGTGAGTGTGTGTGAGTGTGTGTGACTGTGTATGAGTGTGCGTGAGTGTATGTGTGAGTGTGAGTGTGAGTGTGCATGTGAGTGTGTGTGTGTTTGGAGTGTGAGTGTGTGTGAGTGTGAGTGTGTGTGTGAGTGTGAGTGTGAGCGTTTGTGTGAGCATGTGTGTGTCTGTGTGTGTGTGAGTGTGCGTAAGTGTGAGTGTGTGTGAGTGTGTATGAGTGTGTGTGAGTGTGTGTGAGTGAGTGTGTGTGTGAGCGTTTGTATGAGCATGTGTGTGTATGTGTGTGTGTGTGTTTGTGTGAGTATGTGTGTGTGGAGTGTGTGTGTGTGTTGTGTGCATGTGTGTGTGTGAGTGTGAATGTGTGTGTGTGTCTGTGTGTGATAGTGTGCATGTGTTTGAGTGTGTGTGTATGAGTGTGGGAGTGTGTGTGCTTGAGTGTGTGTGTGAGTATATGTGCGTGTGTGAGTGTGTGTGTGTGTGAGTGTGTCTGTGTGTATGTGTTTGTGTGTGTGTCTGTGTGGGTGTGAGTGTGTCTGTGAGTGTGCTTGTCTGTGAGTGTGTGTGAGAGTGCATGTGTGTCTGTGTGTGTATGTGAGTGTGTGTTTGAATGTGTGTGTGTCTGTGTGTGATAGTGTGCATGTGTTTGAGTGTGTGTGCTTGAGTGTGTGTGCTTGAGTGTGTGTGTGAGTATGTGTGCATGTGTGAGAGTGTGTGAGTGTGTGTCTCTGTGTATGTGTTTGTGTGTGTGTGTGTGAGTGTGAGTGTGTGTGAGTGTGTATGAGTGTGTGTGAGTGTATGTGTGAGTGATTGTGTGAGTGTGTGTGTGTATGTGTGTGTGTGTGATTGTGTGAGTGTGAGTGTATGTGAGTGTGTGTGGAGTGTGAGTGTGTGCGTGTGTGTGTGTGAGTGTGAGTGTGTGTGTGAGTGAGTGTGTGTGTGTATGTGTGAGTGTGTGTGTGTGAGTGTGAGTGTGTGTGTGTCTGAGTTTGTGTCTGTGAGCGTGTATGTGCATGTGAGTGTGAGTGTCTGTGTGTATGTGTTTGTGTGTATGTGTGAATGTGTCTGTGTGTGTAAGTGTGTGTGTGAGTGTGTGTGTGTTTGAGTGTGTGTAAGTGAGTGTGTCTGTGAGTGTGCTTGTCTGTGTGTGTGTGATTGTGTGTGAGAGGGCATATGTGTCTGTGTGTGTGAGTGTGTGTTTGTGAATGTGTGAGTGTCTGTGTTAGCGTGTGTGTGTATGTGTGTGTGTGTGTTTGTTTGAGTGTGTGTGTGAGTGTGTGTGTGTGTGAGTGTGAGTGTGTGTGAGTATGTATGTGTGGAGTGTGAGTGTGTGAGTGTGTGCATGTGCATGTGTGAGTGTGTGTGTGAGTGTGAGTGTGTGTGTGAGTGTGAATGTGTGTGTGTGAGTGTGAGTCTTTGCATGTGAGTGTGTGTGTGATTGGAGTGTGAATGTGTGTGTGAGTGTGAGTGTGTGTGTGAGTGTGAGTGTGAGTGTGAGTGTGTGTGTGAGTGTGAGTGTGTGTGTGTGAGTGTGAGTCTTTGCATGTGAGTGCGTGTGTGTTTGGAGTGTGAATGTGTGTGTGAGTGTGAGTGTGTGTGTGAGTGTGAGTGTGTGTGTGTGAGTGTGAGTGTGAGTGTGTGAGTGTGAGTGTGTGTGAGTGTGAGTGTGTGTGGAGTGTGTGCATGAGAGTGTGTGTGTGGAGTGTGAGTGTGTGTGTATGAGTGTGTGCCTGTGTGTGTCTGTGAGTGTGTGTGTGAGTGTGTGTGTGTGTGTGAGTATGTGTGTGTGTGTGTCTGAGTTTGTGTCTGTGAGTGTGTTTGTGCATGAGTGTGTGTGTGTGTGTGTGAGAGTGTGAGTGTGTGTGTGAGTGTGAGTGCATGTGTGAGTGTGAGTGTGTGTGTGTGAGTGTGTGTGTGTGCATGTTTGTGTTTGTGTCTCTGTGTGTGAGTATGTGTGTGTGAGTGTGTGTAAGTGAGTGTGTCTGTGAGTGTGCTAGTCTGTGTGTGTGTGTGAATGTGTGTGTGTAAGTGTGTGTGTGTCTGTGTGTGTGTGTGAGTGTGTGTGTGAGTGTGAGTGTGTGTGACTGTGTATGAGTGTGCGTGAGTGTATGTGTGAGTGTGAGTGTGAGTGTGCATGTGAGTGTGTGTGTGTTTGGAGTGTGAGTGTGTGTGAGTGTGAGTGTGTGTGTGAGTGTGAGTGTGAGCGTTTGTGTGAGCATGTGTGTGTCTGTGTGTGTGTGAGTGTGCGTAAGTGTGAGTGTGTGTGAGTGTGTGTGAGTGTGTGTGAGTGAGTGTGTGTGTGAGCGTTTGTATGAGCATGTGTGTGTATGTGTGTGTGTGTGTTTGTGAGTGTGAGCGTTTGTGTGAGCATGTGTGTGTCTGTGTGTGTGAGTGTGCGTAAGTGTGAGTGTGTGTGAGTGTGAGTGTGTGTGTGAGTGTGAGTGTGAGCGTTTGTGTGAGCATGTGTGTGTCTGTGTGTGTGTGAGTGTGCGTAAGTGTGAGTGTGTGTGAGTGTGTGTGAGTGTGTGTGAGTGAGTGTGTGTGTGAGCGTTTGTATGAGCATGTGTGTGTATGTGTGTGTGTGTGTTTGTGTGTGTGTGTGAGTATGTGTGTGTGGAGTGTGTGTGTGTGTTGTGTGCATGTGCGTGTGTGAGTGTGAATGTGTGTGTGTGTCTGTGTGTGATAGTGTGCATGTGTTTGAGTGTGTGTGTATGAGTGTGGGAGTGTGTGTGCTTGAGTGTGTGTGTGAGTATATGTGCGTGTGTGAGTGTGTGTGTGTGTGAGTGTGTCTGTGTGTATGTGTTTGTGTGTGTGTCTGTGTGGGTGTGAGTGTGTCTGTGAGTGTGCTTGTCTGTGAGTGTGTGTGAGAGTGCATGTGTGTCTGTGTGTGTATGTGAGTGTGTGTGTTTGAATGTGTGTGTGTCTGTGTGATAGTGTGCATGTGTTTGAGTGTGTGTTTATGAGTGTGTGTGCTTGAGTGTGTGTGTGAGTATGTGTGCATGTGTGAGAGTGTGTGAGTGTGTGTCTCTGTGTATGTGTTTGTGTGTGTGTGTGTGAGTGTGAGTGTGTGTGAGTGTGTATGAGTGTGTGTGAGTGTATGTGTGAGTGTTTGTGTGAGCGTGTGTGTGTATGTGTGTGTGTGTGATTGTGTGAGTTTGTGTGTGAGTGTGAGTGTATGTGAGTGTGTGTGGAGTGTGAGTGTGTGCGTGTGTGTGTGTGAGTGTGAGTGTGTGTGTGAGTGAGTGTGTGTGTGTCTGAGTTTGTGTCTGTGAGCGTGTATGTGCATGTGAGTGTGAGTGTCTGTGTGTATGTGTTTGTGTGTATGTGTGAATGTGTCTGTGTGTGTAAGTGTGTGTGTGAGTGTGTGTGTGTTTGAGTGTGTGTAAGTGAGTGTGTCTGTGAGTGTGCTTGTCTGTGTGTATGTGATTGTGTGTGAGAGGGCATATGTGTCTGTGTGTGTGAGTGTGTGTTTGTGAATGTGTGAGTGTCTGTGTTAGCGTGTGTGTGTATGTGTGTGTGTGTGTTTGTTTGAGTGT
>NC_140991.1:213304433-213316933 GCF_052327205.1 Somniosus microcephalus | reverse complement strand
TGTAGCTCCTATGACCAGAAAGCCCTGCAGCGGGTAGTCAAAACTGCCCAACGCATTACCGGCACCCGGCTACCGACCATAGAGAACATCTACCAGAAACGCTGTTTACGGAGGTCACTGACCATCATCAAAGAGCCTACCCACCCCAGCCACAGTTTGTTCGCCCCCCCTGCCATCTGGGAGACGCTACAGATGCATTCGCACCCGAACGACCAGATTTAGGAACAGCTTCTTTCCCAGGGCTGTCATCCTACTGAACTCTACAAATAAACTCTAAAGCCTGCACATCTGCCAATGCACTTTATTATGTTTATGTTTATGTATTACAAGCCAAATGAATGTTGAATGTTAAATGTCTTAATCTAAATGTACACTCTCGGGAGCCGTAAGCCTACATTTCGTTGTACTGCACTTGTGCACTAACAATGACAATAAAGTTGATTATTATTATTATTATTATAGAAAAGGATTTTGAAAACATAGTGTCAATCCTACAGGACCACTTAAACCCCACACCGCTGCTGATAGCAGAAAGATTTAAGTTTCACAAAAGGAACCAGCTTAAAGATGAAAGTAATGCTGGGTATTTAACGGAACTGCGCAGGCTATCGAAACACTGCCAGTTTGGAACGGGACTAGCAGATACTTTAAGGGACAAGTTTGTGTGTGGGCTTCAAAGTGAAGGAACCCAGAAACGGCTTCTTTCAGAAAAGGATCTTAAGCTGGACAAGACTTTCAGCATTGCAGTATCACATGAAGCAGCAGCACGGGGCACTGCAGAGATACAACGGAGACTGCAAGAATATGGCACAAATGAAATGTCATACGGAACAGTGAAGTGCTATCGCTGCGGCAGAACAACACACGAACATAATGATTGCTGGTTCAAGGACAAAGTGTGCAGACAGTGTGGAAAAGTAGGACACATAGCAAGAGTCTGCAGGTCGGGAAAGAAAACCAGCAGCAAGAAATCTCCACAGGAGAAGTACAAGAAGGTACATAAGGTGACGGAGAGTAGTTCAGACGAACAGAAGAGTGAAACAGACTCCGGAAGCAAGGAGCTGGATTGTCTGAAACTACATAATGTGATCAAAACGGAGGATCACCAAAGTATCTGGGCCACGCTCAAGATAGTAGGAGTCCAAATGAAAATGGAATTGGACACAGGATCAGCCCTAACAGTCATAAACCGAAGGGACTACAAGCGGCTATTCTCACATATACCCTTGAGCGATACAAAGATTGTCTTGAAGATGTACATGGGGCAAAAAGTCTACCCCAAAGGAAAAATAAGGGTGAACGTTATATACAACGGCAAGGAAACACCAAAAATGGACCTATATGTATTGCCAGATGGAGGACCATCACTACTAGGACGTGAATGGATCCGGAAGATACAGCTAGATTGGCATTCCATACAGGCACTGACTGTGGCTGACAAAAAGGATGATGACGTCACACCTGGGCAACTGTCAAAGATCCTAACTGACGTGAAAGAAGTGTTCCAGCAAGGACTCGGAACACTAAATGGCATGACAGCGATGATTAAAATTGAAGAAAACGCAAGCCCAAAATTTTTTAAGGCCAGACCAGTACCTTATGCGATCCGTCCAGCCATCGAAGCAGAGCTGGAGAGTCTGGAACGTTCAGGTGTACTGTCCAAGGTAGACTGGAGCGAGTGGGCTACACCCATCGTCCCTGTGATGAAAAAGTCATTGAGCAGCACGCCTGGGGAACCAAGGAAGGTTCGCATCTGTGGGGACTTTAAGGTAACAGTGAACCCGATCCTTCACACCATACAATATCCACTTCCGCGGATTGAGGATATTTTCGCCTCGCTATCTGGAGGGAAACGCTTCACTAAGATTGATCTGGCCCAGGTGTATCTGCAAATGGAGGTCGAAGAAGCATCAAAAAAATACCTCACAATCAACACCCATAAAGGTCTCTACCAATACAACTGGCTGGTATTCGGGGTAGCATCAGCTCCGGCTATTTGGCAGAGGGCAATGGAACAAGTCCTGCAAGGGATCCCAGGGACCCAGTGTTATTTGGACGACATCCTGGTCACGGGCGAAAATGACAGTAATCACCTTGCCAAACTGGAGCAGGTGCTCACTAGATTGCAGGAATATGGGCTCCGAGCTAACCGCCCCAAATGCGAGTTTTTTAGAAAACAAATCTCGTATTGTGGCCACGTTATCGATAAAGAGGGGTTACATAAGTCCCCAGAAAAGATTGAGGCAGTAGTCAAGGCTCCAGCACCGGAAAATGTGTCACAACTGAGGTCGTTCCTCGGGCTGGTAAATTACTACCATAAGTTCTTGCCAAATTTGTCTACAATACTACACCCACTGAACACCCTACTGCAAACTGTGGTGCCATGGAAGTGGAGTGCCGAATGCAGACGAGCTTTCCAGAAGAGCAAAACAGTAATCACACCGAAAGAGGTATTGGCCCATTACAACCCGGCATTACCAATTCGGTTGGCATGTGATGCGTCACCCTACGGCATTGGAGCGGTGCTGTCGCACAAATTCTCGGACGGCTCAGAGAGGCCAATAGCCTTTGCGTCACGATCACTAACCTCAGCCGAGCGTAACTATGCCCAGATTGACAGGGAGGCCCTCAGCCTAGTGTGGGGAGTGAAAAAGTTCAATCACTATCTGCACGGGCAGAAGTTCACCTTGCTGACTGACCACCAACCACTTGTCTCCATCTTTAATCCAAAGAAGGGCGTTCCGGTGATGACTGCGCAGCGGCTACAAAGATGGTCCCTTTTTCTAGGGGCGCACCAATATGAAATCGAGTATAAGGGCACAAAACAGCATGGAAACGCTGATGGGCTATCACGCCTGCCACTGCCTACTGCGGAGGAAGCACCAGCAGTGGATCCTGTCGAAATATTTCATTCGACTATAATTGAATGCTTGCCAGTAACTAACGCTGGTATAGAGAAGGAGACCCGAAATGACCCGACACTGTCTCGGGTATATGATTTAACGGTGAAGGGATGGCCAGCACATGGCGACTCACTGTTGCCAGCATTCTCATCCAGAAGAGAACAGCTGTCAGTATGCCAGGGGACCTTGATGTGCGGATCCCGAGTGGTAATTCCACCCAAGTTAAGGGAGAGAATGCTCAATGAGCTTCACGAAGGTCATCTGGGAGGGCTAAAAATGAACAGCCTGGCCAGGGCTTATGTGTGGTGGCCGGGAATCGATAAACAAATCGAGGACCTGACCAAGAGCTGCTCAGGATGCCAGCAAGTCCAAAATGCACCACCACAGGCCCCTCTACACCCATGGGAGTGGCCCTCATCTCCATGGCAACAGGTGTATATTGATTTTGCTGGTCCATTCATGGACTCAATGTTTTTAATAGCCATGGATGCGCACTCGAAATGGCCTGAGGTCATCAAAATGTCCTCCACCACCACGGAGAAAACTATTGCAGTCCTACGGACCATTTTTGCCAAGAATGGCTTGCCAGAACAGATTTGCTCTGACAACGGACCACAGTTTGTGCCCGAAGAGTTCAGGAGTGTTGTGTATGTAACCTGTTCCACCTTAAGAGAACTACCTTAAGAGATGTACTACTTTCTCTTGGCTGCTGTATACTGTAACACCGGTGGTGACCACACCGGTATATAAGTGTTGTGTAGGGATTTGCTGGGCAGTTCAGCCCTGACCTCCGAATAGTAAAGACCTGTTATAAGTTATTCTTGTTGTCTGTGTACAGTGATTGATCCTAAACATAACTGGGACACACAGACTCAACAGTGGCGACGAGTCCGATCTTACCCTGCGGCAGTTTTACATCCAAGGCAGCTTCGTCCTCAGAACGGGCGTCAAGAAGAGGCATCCGCCCTCATCATCCTGCTGAGCACCATCGCACGGGAGGCATCGAGAAACCGGGTTAAAAAGAAAAATTCTGACCACGAAGCCGTCCATCAGCGACAGGCAGTGATCATCCCTTCTACCACGGTGGTGGGTAAGCCGATCAGCGACACGAGCAGAAAGTTGGCCACGTTGGCTGTGGAGTAGGGGAGGGAAAACGGAGGAATAAGGGCAGAGAACTTGACTACGGCCGGTAAAAAGGGCCGCGCTGCAATCGAGGCCGAGAGGCGCAGCGACTGGGGCTGCTTAAGGCATGAGAGCCACGGAGAAATCAAACGCAGCTGGTGTAAAGGACCGGGCTGCAAGCGGGGCTGCGAGGCAAAGCAGCGTCGGGGAATTGAGAACCGCTGGGGAGGCGAGAACGGCAGCAGCACGGCAATCGCCATTGCAGCCAGCGGGGGAAGAAGGCAAACGTGGGAATCCGCCATTGTAGTCGGCGGGGGAAGAAGACGAGCGCGGGGAAGACCGCCAAGCGCGGGAAGCCGCCATTTTAGTAGGTGGGGGAAGCAGACAAGCGCGGGAAGCCGCCATTTTGAGAAAAAGAAAAATTAAAAAACTTGCAAGGATGCCTAAACATGGGAGCATTAATACCTTTGATAGTGATATCGAAGATTGGACCACGTATGTAGAATGCATGGAAGTTTATTGTAAAGCAAATAAGGTACCAGATGATGAGAAAGCACTAACCTTATTAAGCTCAATGGTGCGAAGACATACGGGCTATTGAAGCACCTTCTATCACCAAATAAACCGGCAGATCAGACCTTCGCGAATATTGTTACTGTCCTGAAAAATCATTTAAACCCCACGCCGCTGATGATAGCGGAACGATTTAAATTTTACAGAAGAACGCAGCTGAAAGACGAAAGCAACGCTGAATTTTTAATTGAACTGCATAAGCTATCGAAGTACTGTCAGTTTGGAACAGGACTAGCAGATGCGCTGAGAGATAAATTTGTGTGTGGATTGTTAAAAGAAGGAACACAAAAGCGACTGCTTGAGGAGAATGATCTTACGCTTGATAAAGCTGTCACTATTGCAGCATCGCAAGAAGCCGCAGCGAGAGGCATGGTGGAAATGCAGCTACAGTCACCGGAACTCAGCACCAATCAAATGGTCTTGGGTACAGTAAAATGTTATCGTTGTGGAAAGACAACGCACGATCAGAACCAGTGCTGGTTCAAAAATCAGGAATGCAGAAAATGTGGCAGGCTTGGTCACATAGCTAAAGTATGCCAGTCAGGAAAGAAGACCAGCAACAAAAAGTCACCGCAGGAAAAGTACAGAAAGGTACACAAGGTGACAGAGAACAGTTCGAACGAACAGAAGTCAGATTCAGACTCCAGCAGTAATGAACTGGGTAGTCTAAGATTACACAATGTTGGTAAGGAAGCAGACCTCCAAACAATTTGGGCCACACTTCAGATAGCAGGAGTCCAAGTGAAGATGGAATTGGACACTGGATCGGCATTGACGGTCATGAATAAGCAAGATTACAAAATGTTATTCCCACATATTCCCCTACGGGATACGGAGATTGTATTGAAAACATACACGGGGCAAAGAGTATACCCCATCCGGAAGATAGAGGTAAAGGTGGTCCACAAGGGCAAAGGAAGCCGAGGAATGGACTTATATGTGCTACCTGAGGGAGGTCCACCACTACTGGGACGGGAGTGGATTAGGAAAATAAATATGGACTGGCATTCCTTAAAAGCACTAACGGTAGATTCCGGTAAAAAAGATGTCAAACCTAAACGATTGTCCAGAATATTGGACGATGCTAAAGAGGTGTTCCAACAGGGACTGGGAACACTGAGAGGAATTACGGCAAACATCAAGGTTGAAGAACATGCAAACCCGAAATTTTTCAAAGCCAGACCGGTACCTTATGCGATACGACCTGCTGTGTAAGCTGAGCTGGAAGGGCTAGATCGTTCAGGAGTACTGTCTAAGGTAGACTGGAGTGAGTGGGCCACGCCCATTGTTCCCGTCATGAAGCGTTCATCGAGCAACAAGCTGGGGGAACCGGGGAAGGTTCGCATCTGTGGAGATTTCAAGATCACTGTTAATCCGGTGCTTCACACGGTGCAGTATCCGCTTCCGCGGATTGAGGATATCTTCGCTTCGTTGTCTGGCGGGAAACACTTCACCAAGATAGACCTGGCGCAGGCGTACTTACAGATGGAAGTTGAGGAAGAGTCACGGCAGTATCTCACGATCAACACGCATAGAGGCTTGTATCGGTATAATAGACTGGTTTTTGGAGTGGCATCGGCGCCAGCAATTTGGCAGAGGGCCATGGAGCAGGTATTACAGGGAATTCCAGGCAGACAATGTTACCTGGACGATATTCTGATTACAGGAGATGATGACAAGGAACACCTTGCAAATTTGGAACTGGTGTTCACCAGATTGAAAGAATATGGACTTCGAGTTAATCGCCAGAAATGTGAGTTCTTTCAGAAGAGGATCTCGTACTGTGGTCATGTCATTGACCAGGAGGGGCTTCATAAGTCTCCTGACAAGACCGAAGCTGTTGTGAAGGCTCCCGCTCCGGATAATGTATCCCAGTTGCGTTCATTCCTAGGGTTGATTAACTATTACCATAAGTTTCTGCCAAATTTATCCACGGTGCTGCACCCGCTGAATGCTCTTTTGCAGAAGGGAGTACCATGGAAGTGGAGCGAGGACTGTAAGAGGGCCTTTCGCAAAAGCAAGGCATTGATCACCTCAGAGGAAGTGTTGGCTCACTTCAACCCAACGCTGCCTATTCGTTTGGCTTGTGATGCTTCTCCATATGGTATTGGGGCAGTACTCTCACACAAGTTGCCAAATGGCCAGGAGAGGCCAGTTGCGTTCGCATCTAGATCATTGACCTCCGCTGAGCGCAACTATGCTCAGATAGATAGGGAGGCTCTCAGCCTTGTGTGGGGAGTAAAGAAGTTTAATCATTACCTGCAGGGCCAAAAGTTCACGCTTCTGACAGACCACCAGCCGTTGGTATCCATTTTTAACCCTAAGAAGGGTGTTTCGGTGATGACAGCACAGAGACTCCAGAGATGGTCCCTTTTTCTAGGGGCACATCAATATCAGATTGAATTCAAAGGTACAAAGCAACATGGTAATGCTGATGGGCTGTCGCACCTGCCACTACCTACAGAGGAGGAGGCACCGATGGTTGACCCTGTTGAGTTATTTCACTCGACCATCATCGAATGTTTACCAGTCACCAATGCAAGTATTGAAAGAGAAACCAGGAACGACCCGACACTGTCCCGGGTCGACGAAGTGACAGTGAAGGGATGGCCAGCACATGGTGATCCACTGTTACCGGCATTCTCAGCAAGACGAGAACAGCTGTCCGTCTGTCAAGGAACATTGATGTATGGAACAAGGGTGATTATTCCTCCTAAGTTAAGAGAGAGAGTTCTAAAGGAACTGCATGAAGGTCATCTGGGGGAGTCAAGATGAAAAGCCTTGCTAGGGCTTATGTGTGGTGGCCGGGTATCGACCAACAGATAGAGGATCTGACGAAAAGCTGCTCAGGGTGCCAAAAAGTGCAAAATGCACCTCCGATTGCACCGCTGCATCCATGGGAATGGCCTTCAACCCCATGGCAACGTGTACATATTGACTTTGCTGGTCCATTCATGGACTCCATGTTTTTAATTGCAGTGGACGCACATTCTAAATGGCCAGAAGTGATTAAGATGACTACCACTACCTCGGAAAAGACGATCGCGGTGCTAAGAACGATATTTGCAAGAAATGGATTGCCAGAACAAATATGTTCAGACAACGGACCGCAGTTCGTGTCAGAAGAATTCCAGAAATTCATGAAGAAGAATGGGGTGAAACATTATACCTCTGCCCCATATCATCCGGCTACAAACGGGTTGGCCGAGAGATTTGTACAAACGTTTAAAAAAGCAATAAAGGCCATGAGCAAAGATCAGATTCCACTACAACACAAGGTGGACAAATTCCTACTGGCATATCGAAACGCCACTCATGCAGTGACAAACCAAAGTCCTGCCATGATGTTCTATAACAGAAGGTTGCGGTCCAGGTTGGACTTGTTAAAACCAAATGTGCGGAGGGAAGTTGAAAACAAACAGTTCCAGCATATAAATAACAAGACCACTCGGAGCTTCGAAATAGGACAACCAGTGTTAGCCCGGGACTATAAAAACGAGAAATGGCAATCTGGAACAATTCGGGCCAGACAAGGACCCCTGATGTACACGGTAGATATTGGTGAAAATGTAATACGGCGTCATGCTGACCAACTGGTAGAATCGAGAACAAGGGTCGAACCCATGGTTACGGCAGAGACAACCGTGGAAGAAGTTAGTGAACCTGAAGCATCTACCTCAGAAGTGAATGTACCTGATGATGATGTCAAATCCATAAGAGACCAACTAGATGAGTCACCCCAGCAACGAGAATCAGAGACCCCTGAAAGGCGTTATCCAACTCGAATCAGGAGGCCTCCTCAGAGACTGAATCTTTGAACTGTTTTGCATGAAGTTGTATATATATATATGTTATTATGTTATGTTAAATGGGGATATAACTGTTAAGCTAAAAAGGGAGGATTGTGGTGTATGTAACCTGTTCCACCTTAAGAGAACTACCTTAAGAGATGTACTACTTTCTTTTGGCTGCTGTATACTGTAATACTGTAATACCGGTGGTGACCACACCGGTATATAAGTGTTGTGTAGGGATTTGCTGGGCAGTTCAGCCCTGACCTCCGAATAGTAAAGACCTGTTAAAAGTTATTCTTGTTGTCTGTGTACAGTGATTGATCCTAAACATAACTGGGACACACAGACTCAACAAGGAGGTTCTTGAAAAAGAATGGGGTAAGGCATTACACATCCGCCCCGTATCATCCAGTCACAAATGGATTGGCTGAGAGGTTCGTACAAACCTTTAAGAAGGCAATAAAGGCTATGTACAATGACAACATTCCGCTGCAGCACAAGGTGGACAATTTCCTGTTCGCCTACCGGAATGCGACACATGCAGTCACCAACCAGGCCCCAGCCATGATGTTCTTTAACCGAAGGTTAAGATCTCGCCTGGATTTGCTCAGACCAAACATACGAAGAGATGTTGAGAGTAAGCAATTCCAGCACATCCATGAAAAGCCAACAAGGAGCTTCAATGTAGGGCAACCAGTCTTGGCCCGTGACTACCGAACAGAAAAATGGCAGCCAGGAACGATATGCACACGGCAAGGCCCACTAATGTACACAGTGGACGTTGGGGAGAGCATCGTGAGACGCCATGCTGACCAGATCCTAGAGTCAAGGAACAAGTCAACCCCATGCCTCGCCCATACGTACCTGGTGATGAACCCGACGTACAGGTAGCATCTACCCCAGAAACAGTAGCATCGGAAGCTGATGAACCAACCGACGACAGGGGGCCAGAATCGCCTCCGCACCAAGAGCAAGACACTCGGGAAAGGCGCTATCCAGAAAGGATCAGGAAGCCTCCCCAAAGACTGAATTTATAAATAGACTATTTTCAGCTAATGTTGCATGTTAAAAGTGTTAATTGTAATTAGTTTGATATTTAATTGTTAAATGAGTGTTATGGTACTGTTAATCTAAAAGGGGAGGAATTGTAACGTATGTACCTTTAAGGGGAGAACTACTTTTTACAGCTCCTGTATACTGTAGTACCAGCAGTGACCACACCTGTATATAAACCCTGAGTAGTGATCTGTACATTTAGTTCTGGAGTAACCCTCATTCAGTAAACACCTGTTGAATCGTTCCCTGCAGTCTGTTGTCTGATTATTGAAGGACATAACAAGTGTGTGTGTGTATGAGTTTGTGAGTGTGTGTGTTTGAATGTGTGTGTGAGTATGTGTGTGTGTGAGTGTGTGAGGGTGTGTGAGTGTGTGTGTGTGTGAGTGTGTCTGTGTGTATGTTGTTGTGTGTGTGCCTGTGTGTAAGCCAGTGTGTCTGTGAGTGTGCTTGTCTGTGTGTTTGTGAGTGTGTGTGAGAGTGCATGTATGTCTGCGTGTGTGTGTATGTGTGTGCGTGTGAATGTGTGTGTGTCTGTGTGTGATAGTGTGCATGTGTTTGAGTGTGTGTGTATGAGTTTGGGAGTGTGTGTGCTTCAGTGTGTGTGTGAGTATGTGTGCGTGTGTGAGAGTGTGTGAGGGTGTGTGAGTGTGTGTGTGTGTGAGTGTGAGTGTTTGTGTGAGCTTGTCTGTCTGTGCATGAGTGTGTGTGAGAGTGCATGTGTGTCTGTGTGTGTGTGTGTGAGTGTGTTTGTCTGTGTGTGTATGAGTGTGCGTGAGTGTGCATGAGTGTGAGTGTGTATGTGAGTGTGTGTGAGTGTGAGTGTGAGTGTGTGTGTGAGTGTTTGTGTGAGCGCGTGTGTGTATGTGTGTGAGCGTGTTTGTGTGAGTGTGTGTGTGAGTATGAGTGTATATGAGTGTTTGTGAGTGTGTGGAGTGTGAGTGTGTGAATGTGTGCGTGTGTGAGTGTGAGTGTGTGTGTGAGTGTGTGTGTGTATCTGAGTTTCTGTCTGTGAGTGTGTTTGTGCTTGTGAGTGTGTGTGTGTGCCTGTGTGTTTGTGTTTGTGTGTATGTGTGAATGTGTCTGTGTGTGTAAGTGTTTGTGTGAGTGTGAGTGTGTGTGTGAGTGTGAGTGTGTGCGAGTGTGAGTGTGTGTGTGTGAGTGAGTGTGTGGAGTGTGAGTGTGTGTGAGTGTGATTGTGTGTGTGAGTGTGATTGTGTGTGTGAGTGTGTGTGTGTGTGGAGTGTGAGTGTGGAGTGTGAGTGTGCATGTGTGAGTGTGTGTGTGAGTTTGTGTGAGTATGTGAGTGAGTGTGTGAGTGTGGCTGTGTGTGTCTGTGAGTGTGTGTGTGAGTGTGTGTGTGGAGTGTGAGTGTGTGTGTATGAGTGTGTGTGCGTGTATGTGTGTGTGTGTGTGTGTGTCAGCGTGTGTGTGAGTGTGAAGGTGAGTGTGTGTGAGTGTGAGTTTGTGTCTGTATGAGTGTGTGTGATCATGTGTGTGTGTGCATGTGTGTGTGAGTGTGTATGTGTGTGTGTGTGAGTGTGTGTGAGTGTGAGTGTGTGTGAGTGTGAGTGTGTGTGTATGAGTGTGAGTGTGTGTGTGTGTGTGGAGTGTGACAGTGTGTGAGTGAGTGTGTGTGAGTATGTTTCTCTGTGAGTGTGTGAGTGTGAGTGTGCGTGAGTGTGTATGAGTGTGTGTGAGTGTGTGTGTGAGGGTGAGTGTGTGTGTGAGCGTTTGTGTGAGCATGAGTGTGTGAGTGTGTGTGTGAGTGTGAGTGTGTGTGAGTGTGAGTGTGTGTGTATGAGTGTGAGTGTGTGTGTGTGTGTGGAGTGTGACAGTGTGTGAGTGAGTGTGTGTGAGTATGTTTGTCTGTGAGTGTGTGAGTGTGAGTGTGCGTGAGTGTGTATGAGTGTGTGTGAGTGTGTGTGTGAGGGTGAGTGTGTGTGTGAGCATTTGTGTGAGCATGAGTGTGTGAGAGTGTGTGTGAGTGTGAGTGTGTGTGAGTGTGTGTGTGCATGTGTGTGTGTGAGCGTTTGTGTGAGCGTGAGTGTGTGAGTGTGTGTGTGAGTGTGAGTGTGTGTGAGTGTGAGTGTGTGTGTGTGAGTGTGTGTGTGTTTGGAGTGTGAGTGAGTGTGAGTGTGAGTGTGTGTGTGTGTGAGTGTGTGTGTGTGTGTGAGTGTGTGCATGTGAGTGTGTGTGTGGAGTGTGAGTGTATGTGTGTGAGTGTGTGTGTGAGTGTGTGTGTGTGTGGAGTTTGAGTGTGTGTGTGAGAGTGTGTGTGTGTGAGTGTGTGTGTGAGCGTGATTGTGAGTTTTAGTGTGAGTGTGTGTATGTGAGTTTGATTGTGTGTTTGTGTGTGTGTGTGTGAGTGGGTGTGTCTGTGTGTGTGTCTGTGAGTGTGTGTGTGCATGTCTGTGTGTTTGTGTCTGTGTGTGTGTGTCTGTTTGTGAGTGTATGTGTGTGTCTGTGTGTGTGAGTGTGTGTGTGAATGAGTGTGCGTCTGTGTGTGAGAGTGTGGGTGTGTGTGTGTGTGAGTATGTGTGTGTGAGTGTCTGTGTGTGTGGTGTGTGAGTGAGTCTGTGTGAGTGTGTGTGTGAGTGTGTGTGTGTGCATGGAGTGTGAGTGTGTGTGTGTTGAGTGTGTGTGTGAGAGTGTGTATGTGTGAGAGTGTGTGTGTGAGTGTGTGTGTGAGCGTGAGTGTGAGTGTGTGTGTTTGTGAGTTTGATTGTGTGTTTGTGAGTGGGTGTGTCTGTGTTTGTCTGTGAGTGTGTGTGTGCGTGTCTGTGTGTGCGTGTCTATGTGTGTGTGTCTGCGTGTGTGTGTATGTTTATGAGTGTATGTGTGTATGAGTGTGTAAGTGATAGTGTGTAGTGTGTGTTTGTGGAGTGGGAGTATGAGTGTGTGTGGAGTGTGAGTGTGTGAGTTTGTGCGTGTGCGTGTGTGAGTGTGAGTGTGTGTGTGAGTGTGAGTTTGTGTGTGAGTGTGAGTGTGTGTGTGTGTGAGTGTGTGTGTGTGAGTGTGAGTGTGCGAGTGTGTGCATGTGCGTGTGTGAGTG